>NW_016107439.1:7238220-7304997 GCF_001604975.1 Cebus imitator | reverse complement strand
GTACGGAGAACCGCGGCTCCGGGGCGCCGACAAAGCAGCCGCGTGGGGCAAAGCAGCGGCGCTGGCCGGCGCTGGCCGGCACAGCCGCGCTGGCTGAAACAGCCGCGCTGGTGACCGTGGAGCACCTCTGCCCGGGAATTTCCTAGTCTGTGGGCAATAAAAACACGGCGTCCACTCACCCTCTGCGCTTTCACTGGGAGCTGCAATCCTGAGCTGTTCCTAAACGGCCATCTTGGATCACCCCCCTCCATTCATATTTTTTTAGATTTGCCCCTAAGAATTTCATTTTTTCTGCTATTGTAAATGCTGTGATGTTTTAACTTCATTTTTCACTGCTACTAAATAGAAACACAACTAAATTTTGCATACTAATATTTGTATTTAGTGACTTAATCACTTATTAATTACAGGAAGATTTTTTTAATGATTGTGGGGTTTTTCCACATGGGCATATAATCTGTTACTTAAGATAGCTTTATTTTTGCCTTCTCTGTATATATAACCTTTATTGCCTTTTCTTGTCATTTATACCAGCTGGAACTTCTAGCACAAATGCTGATTAGGAATGGTGAGTGGATACATTCTAGTATTGTTTTTGGTATTAGCAGGAAAGTATCCATGTTTTCATCATGTATGATATTAGCTGAAAGTAATTTGTAGATGTTCGTTACCAAGTGTGCAGGTTCCCCTCTATTCATAGGTAGATGAAAGTTGTTATGATGATTGGATTTCAGATTTTTTTCAAATGCCTTTTCTGCATTAATTGATGTAATCATGTGATTTGTCTTCTTTTACCTATTGATATGATAGATTGTACTAATTGATTTTAGAATGTTAACCCAGCCTCACATATCTGAAAATCTCACTTGGCCATCTATGTATTTTATATATTTCATATGCTTATAAAATTAATTTGCTGCATTTTTATAGATTTTACATTTTTATTTATGAAAAATATTGTCTTGTACTTGACCTATTTTATAGTGTGTTTAAAAGATTTTGGTATTAGGTAATGCTGCTCTCATTAGAATATTTGGAAATGTTCCTTATGCTTCTATTTGGAGGATCCTATAGGAAATTGATATCATTTTGTCCTAAGTGTTTCATAGAATTTACCAGAGAATCCACTGTTGCGAAGTGTTTCCTTTTTAATAAAGGTATTAGTTACTGATTCGATTTATATGACAGATACAAGCCTATCAAATCATTTACTTCTCTTTCATAAGTTTTGGTAGCTATTGTTTTCTAAGAAATTATCTATTTTATTTAAGTTATCCAATTTGTGAGTATAGAATTGTTCATGACTGTCTTTTTTTTCTGTGTGTCCATGAGATCAGTAAAGGAGGTCGTTCTTTCATTCCTGATATTTGTAATTTATATTTCTCTCTCTCTCTCTCAACAGTCTAGTTCTAGGCCTATCAACTTCATTGATCTTTTCAAAGAAACACCTTTTGGTGGTATTGCTGAATTTCTCTATTATTTTCCTATTTTCAATTTTATTAATTTCTACTCAAATTTTATTACATTTCTTTTTGCTTGCTTTGGACTTAAATTGCACCCTTTCTCTAGTTCCCTAGGGTGAAAGTTCAGATTATTGGGTTTAGATCTTCTTCACTTCAAATATATACATTCAGTAATCTACATTTTCCTCTAAGAACCAGTTTTGTTGCTCCCTTATTTGATTTGTATTTTCATTTTGTTTAAAATCTCAATTTTAAATTTCTCCAAAGACATCTTCTTTGGCCCAGGTGGGATTTAAATATCTGTTGCTTAACCCTCAAGTATTTTTTAATTTTTTAGTTGTTCTCCTGTTATGGAATTGTAGTTTAATTTCATCAAGATCTGAGAGCATACTTTGATCTAGACCTTATAATTTACTAAGGTTTGCTTTATGGCCCAGACATGATCTCTCTTGGTGACTATTCCATATGAACTTGAAAAGAATATAAATTATTCTGGCACTGGATGAAGTATTCTATAAATGTCAATCTGATCCATTTAAGTTATGGTGCACTTCAGGTTAACTATACACTTACTATTTTTTGCATGCTTTATTTATCAAAAGATAGGGGAGATATTGAAGTCTCCAAGTAAAGTAGTATACTTTTTCTATTTCTATTTCTCCTTACTGATTTATCAGTTTTGATGTTGTACATTTAGCTGTATACATGTTAAGGATTATTACAATTTCTTGGAGAATTGTCTCTTTTATCACTACACATTGTCTTTTTTTATCTATGATTATTTTCTTTGTTCTGAAATCTGCTTTGACTGAAATTCATATAGCTATTTCAATTTTATTTTGATTAGTATTAACATGGTTTATCCATCTCTTTAACTTTTAACGTGTGCCTTTAAATTTAAAGTGACTTTCTTAAAGGCCACATATAACTCTACAGTTTTTTAACCACTATGAACAACCTCAGTTTCTTAATTGGTACACTTTGACAATTCACACTGAAAGTTACTGCTGATATAATTGAATTAATATCTACAATTTTAAAAATAGTTTTCTGTTTACCATACTTGCAATTTTTTTTATTATTATTATTTCTTTTTCTGTCTTTTCTGGTATTACTTGAGCATTTTATATTAATCAATTTTCTTTCTTTTTTTAGAGTATCATTTATATTTATTGTAAAAAAAAAAAGTTAGAAGTTGTCCTAGAGTTTGTAATAAACATTTACACTAATATCAGTTTAATTTCAATACTATACAGCTTCACAGGTAGTGTAGATACAATATAAAAGGTTAATTCTAATTCTATCCTTTATCATACCAAATTGCTATTTTTCGCTTAACTTACATGTATCCTATAATTGCCCAATAGAGATAGGCTATTTCCCAACTTACAATGGGGCTAAGTCCCAATAAACCCATTGTAAGTTGAAAACATTGTAAGTTGAAAATGCATCTAATATACCTATCCTCCTGAACATCATAGCTTAGCCTAGCCTACTTTAAACATGCTAAGAACACCTACATTAGCCTACAATTGGGAAAAATCATCTAACATAAAGCCTATTTTATAATAAAGTGTTGAATATCTCATGCTATTTATTAAATACTTGCATACATGGTATACCCCCAAGTTATATCATAATTCTTGGCTATTTTTTTCATTTTTTATTATCTTACCTCTTTGCCTTTTAGAGAAATTAATATTAACAAATCTTCAAGTTCCTTGATTTTTTTTCTTCAGCTGTGTCCAGTCTTCTGATGAGCCCATCAATGGCATTTTTCATTTCTGTTACAATGTTTTCAATTGTAATATTTTCTTAGAGCTGCCATCTCTTTGCCTATACTACCCATCTATTCTTACATACAATCTGCTTTTTTACTAAACATGTTTGCATCAGTCTGATCTCATGTTGCTATGAAGAAATAATCAAGACTGGGTAATTCACAAAGAAAAGAGTTTTAATTGACTTACAGTTCCCTATGACTTGGAAGGCTTCAGGAAATGTACCTTCATGGCAGAAGGCACCTCTTCAAAGAGCAGCAAGAGAGATAACAAATCCCAGCAGTTTAAATACCAAATGCTTATAAAACCATAAGATTTCATGAGAACTCACTATCTCAAGAACAGCATGGGGGAAACTGTCCCATGATTCAACTACCTCTCACTGGGTCCCTTCCAGGACATATGGGGATGATGTAGATTGCAATTCAAGATGAGATTTTGGTGGGGGCACAGCCAAACCACATCAACAATAATGATATTGACTTAAAATTCCCTATTTAATAATTCCAAACTTTTTCATATCTGTTTTATGATTTAGATTGTATTTTTTCAACTCTTTGTAATGTCTTAGTTATTTTTTATGAGCTATAGATATAATGTTTATTTTTACTTTATTATTATTATTACTATACTTTAAATTCTGGGGTATACGTGCAGAATGTGCAGGTTTGTTACATAGGTAAACATGTACCATGAGTTTTATTTTGTTTAAAGCCATATTGGGTTTCATCAAGAACTGCAAATAACTATGAACAAATCACTGTGTAAGTTTAGTGTAATAAAACATTTATTGAGCACTTACTATGAGGCAAGCAATTTTAGTTAATTTATCTGTGTTAGTTACTCAATGCCACTGAAAATAAATGATCTTCCTCTTACACACACAAAAAATGCTGGCCTACAATAATAAATACCCTTGACAAACAACTAGGGAGCAATGTAATGTAGACTGAACTTTTGTATATGACATTTAATTTAAATTATATTTCATAATAAATCAATAAAGATAATCTCAGTTTTAGAAAAATAACAGAAATGCATATATTTCTGGAAGGCAGAGGAAAAATAAAAGCAAGCTTTTTAGGGCTAAAGTTTACTACTACATAAAATAGAATGATTTCTCAGAAAAAAAATATTTTGTTCAAGCCAAATCTATTGAAAGTAAAACTTCAAAGAATGTAAATTTATAATATTTAAATTAGTAATAAAAACAATAAACATAATATATGCTCATGTATTTCTTATTTTCAAATCCTAAACATAAATTTCATTTTTCTGGAAAATGTTGAATAATTATGCTATGGAAACCACAGAAAAGTTTCATAGACAATTGTATTAGATCTAATTCTCAGCACATCTCTATTCATTTTTTAATCACTTAAAATATTTTTAACAATGGCATAACCCTAAGACCACTAGCTCTAGAAATATTAAGGTTTGTTTTTCTATAATTAACAAATAATCTATTTGCTAAAAAATAGAATGAACTGGATCTGAAAAACATTGTTGGCATAAGGTAAAATAGATGTTAACATAGAAACAATTTAAAAACATATTGATTCGTGTTTTATGATTTATTTATTGAGCACACAAGTAAATAAGATACTATTAAGTAACAAGACCTGGTGCTGAATATGAAGCATCAAATACATAAAATTTAAGTACTTGACCTTTCTGTTGAGTCTTCTAGATTTTCTAAAAGATTGGCACAGAAAAAAACTCCAGTAATTCATGACAGTGAACAGCATGAACTGGAATGAGCATGTTAAACTATCAGAGCATGGAGTGACATAGTAAGGAAATAGAACATTTTGTAAAGTGTCAGATATCTTTAAAGTGTTTTGGGAATGAAAATTACATCACATATATGAAAACATAACATTATGAAAATATCAACCTAGCAGTATTGCTTAAGATGGATTCCAGAAGACCAGGATGAAAGCAAGATACCAAGCCAGAAGACCAGGTGTGATCCATTCTTCCATTGATAAGGATTGAATCAGGTTAATGGAAATCAAAGGAAATGTTATTGGAGTGTGTAACGAGACAAAAGATTGGCCATACCAGAAGGTTGTATTTTGGGATGAGGAAGAGAAAGAACTTTACAAGCTTGAGGTGGCAGGGGATTTTGCCACCACCAATGAAAATCTGCAAGTCATGTAAGTTCTATCGAAAATAACAAGCAATACTTTGTATCAGAATAAGCTCGCTGTATTTTTCACAGTAAAATGAAAATGAAAATGTAGTAAAAATATTTCTTCTGAACTTAATTTATTTTTAATTTAAGAATTAGAGAATGGGATGTACATAAATACAGGTTGTTCCGTGTTTTTTTTTGTTTTTTGTTTGTTTGTTTGTTTTCATGACCTGGTAGATCTGTCAACAGGCTAACCAAAGAAACTTGAAAGGGTAATAATTGAAAGAGAATAGAAGACGTTGAAGAGAATTTTTAAAAGAACTCAAAAAACCAAAACCATAGCTTAATCATAAAACTAGATTAAAGCATAAGTCTTAATCAAAGGAACAGTGGAAAAATAAGGCCTAAACTATATCAAAGGGACCATAGCTTCTGAGCTTCTCTTTACATTTTGTAGAGACAAACTTACTTAGAAATTATTTACATTTTAAACCTATACCATGTGTAAGTGGATGCCTTTACTTACTTGTAAAGAAAAGAATGCAATGATTAATTTGGGAAGTTAATAATTTGAAATAGAAATAATCATTTTTAGAGTTGTTGTTCCTTTGCATTGTATTTCAAAAAAGCATTACAAAAGTTATTTAGAATTCCTGATATAAAGGGAAAGATGGAAGCATAAGGATTAGGTTCTAGAAATTGTCTTTCAATTAAAAGCCTTTAACGGATTTGAAATTTCTGTAGCTGCAATAATGGCAGCATGCAACGATTTGTGTTTTATACATTAAGGTATACATTAAGAAAATAGGTATGTATTTTTATTTTAATAAATCAAAAAAGACAAATGGCTTCCTCATACTTCAGTGTTACTGAGCACAGTGAAAATCCAATTAAGTCCATTTTGTTTTGCCACTAGCTTGTTTAACCAAAATTGTTATTTTCACTTTCTGGTATTCAGATTTTCACTATTAATTAATCATTTCACATGCCTGCTTTAGAATTGTGAATAGATTCACTATTTGTTCAACTGAATAGTTGATTTTTTTATTGATATAAACTGTAGGACTAAATCACAAGAATGTAGAATGCATTCTTCACACTTATTTTATTAGGAAAGTTTTATTTTATTTTTACATAAAGGAACTTTTTAGAGTTTGCTAAAATTCAATAAAACATTGGCTTCTGTATTCACTGGGTTGGTTGAATGAGTTATATAGGAAAACTGAAACTACAAGGAAAAATGTTTAAGAAGTTCATAACTGCTTGAGAAATCTATAATCTGGTTAAACTTTATTATTTACTTAACTGTTCATCAATACAGATTATTTTAGCCAATTGATTATTCTATTTATAGCTTATTGACTAATGTAAATATTTAACTATTCTAAGGCTAATATTCTGGCAAGCACATTGGATAGAGGTTATGTTCAAAGTTTTTATTATTTTGTTTTTTTAATTGACATAAAGTAATTGTACATAATTATAGAGTAAATAGTGATGTTTCAATACAGATAATATATAGAGGTCAGATTAGGTTAATTAATATTTTCATCATCTCAGACATTTACCATTCATTTGTTTTCAGAGCATTCAATATCCTCCTCCTAGCTATTTGAAACTATATTGTTAACTATAGTGAACACTAGAAGTTCATCCTTCTAACCAGCTGTAATTTTGTATCCTTTATAAATCTCTCCCTATTGCCCCTCCCCTTTCCCCTTCTTCTTCCCAGCCTCTAGTTTCCTCTGTTCTATTCGTTCTTTCTATGAGATCAACTGTTTGGGCCTCTATGCATGAGTGAGAACATGCAGTTACCCTTTGAAGCAAAATCCTTTGAAAGATTGATGTGTATTTAATGTCCAAAACTAATTCCTTTTGTTATTTAACATGTTATATTCAGATTTTGTCAAGGTTGCCAAAGAAAGTCAATTCTTATTAAATCGACTTGTCAAATATATGTTATCTTACTTGATTTCCTTGATACCTGACAGATTACCATTCCTTGTTATCATATTTCCACTTAACTTGATGTCACATGTTCTTGTTTTTTCTTCTATCTCTCTGATTTTCTTTTTCCTGTGCTGGTTCCTTCTCTTCTCTATGACATAGAGCATCTTATATTTGGAGTATATCAGGGATTAGCGATTGTGCCTCTTTTCTTCTCAATTTACACACAGATCATTGGTTCTCTCACAACCAGGCACTAATAACTCCTAAATTAATATCCATAGTCTAGACTTCTCCCCTGAGTTCCAGACTCATAGTTTAACTGATTATTCAATATCTCTACTGCAATTTTTCATAAACAACTGAAATTCAGTATTATTAAAACTTACCTCCCGATTTTTCCATCCAAAGGTGTGCTACTATAAGCTTTTCATTTCTTAATTGAAAAGCTAAAGTTTTCTAGTCATCAGTGTCCCTTTCACTACAGTTAAAATTTAGTTCACAAATATTTATTACATTAGATATGTAAAAATTGATAAAATGATTCCTAACTGCAGCATAATGGTTATAAAAATTATGTTATTAGACACTGTGGAAACACAAAAATATCAGAGACTTCTAGTCTAGACTAAGTCTGAAAGCAGAGAGTAGTGATGGTGATTAGGAAGGGAGTCTAAAGTTTGACATGGATTTTGTACTTGAACCTTTACAAATATGTTATATTTAATCAAGCTCTTACATGTTGAATTCAAGAAACATATACTGAAAGTCTATTATGGGTGAAATCCTGGGTTAGATGCTAAAGTTTTCATGAAAATGAATACAGTGTTATCTCTGACTTGAAGGAGAAAAGAAATAGATTAAATTTTATAATGAACATCACTAAGAAAGAGAGAAAGTTGAGGAATGTTGAGACCCAGGAAAAGAAACCTGATATTCTTTCTAAAGATTGTGTGATCCATGTATGAAAGAGAATGGCCAAAGAATGCAAAAGTCATAATCAAAAACCAAACATTTAGAAATGTGGGACAGAACAAAAGCATGAATAACAGGAAAAGAGAAATGGACACTAATTATCAAGCATCAACTTCTTCAGCTTTTCATTTGGAAACTTGGCTGGTTTCATTGACCTCTATCTATACCCTTCACTCACAGGAGGAGTTTGCATCTGATTAGTTTGTTTGTAGAAGACAAAGCTGTTTCTAGGGTATCTCATCTTTTCAGAATTAAGCTGTCCTCAGCACATACATTTACTGCTCCATCATGGACCACATTCTTCACCAGTGAGGGTGGCTTGCAAATGTCAAGCACTGCCTATGACTGAAATGGTAAAGGCTTTTCTAGTCATCAGTGTCCCTTTCACTGTAGTGAAAACAGTCAAAATTTAGGAAGGAAATATTATTAAATCTATCCTAATCCTGTGTTTTAAGTCTTATTCATCTATCAGCTTTATTACTAATAATGTTTGATGCCCAACCTTCTACATCCTGCTTCTCTCCGCTATCCATTCTAGAGATGATGGAACAGATTAATATTGAACCCTAAATCCAACCAGGATATAATTAAAAAGTATCTACCACTGAACTAAGGCCAAGGGAATTTGTAAAAAGACATATTTTTAATTACGTATCCTAAATTAGAAAGTTTAATTCGTGTATGTCGGTAGAAATAAGATTGTAAGAGTAAAAGAAGTAAATGAGTAAGGAAGAAATGAGTTTAATGAGGAAATATATGTATTTTGAATACTTTTTTAATTGAAGAAACAAAAATTACAATACCAGCATAGGAATGGAAGGAAAGAAATAATTTTTTTCTTATTTATTTCATTCAAATTATCTTTTAGAATTTTGCCATTTTCACAGAGGAGAAGAAGGTTTTGAATAGGAAAATTGATTAGAGAAAGACATAACTAACAAGTAAAAAATATGAAGAGGGTAAAATCAAGGCATGATAAAGAGATTAATTTCAGGTCAGATGAAGACTCACATAAAAAGAAAATAATAAAATTATATTAAAAACATATTAGGAGCTAAACAAAATGAAACATGAAGGAGATCACTTCAAATAATCTCATTTTTGTCAGCCATAGTGGAGATAAAACTTTCAGCCAAAGACTTTGGTAGTTTGGAAACGTACACGACAGTCAAAATTGCCCTAATAAAGTGCCACTGAAAACTAATAAAGCTATTTATAGCCATAAAGTAGTAACAGGACTATAGTAAAATAACATATTTTACAGTATCTAATTTTTAAAATATTTTCTGAGGTTAAGTATAATGGAAAATATAGTTTTTTGACAATGATCTTATTTCCATTTGTACATAGATAATCTTTAATCTTTGACTAAGATTAGCAGTATTTTGGTTCTGGGGATACATATATTGTTTAGTAAAAATGCTAGTACAATACTTCACTAGCATATTTTAGTATTTTAGTAAAAATACTAGTGCAATACGTCACTAGTCTCCATTTCCAGGGGATTAAATACCTAATGAAATTTACAAAATAATATACAATTATGCTGCTACTTTTTAAAATGGTCAAAAGCTAAACAACACGAGGGATAGTGCTTTTTAAATTTTTTCACAATGAAAGGAAGTATGAGGAAATCACTGTTTACTACAGAGACAGAAAAAAGCTCAGAACTGTAATTATCCTCAACCTCATATATAAAACCCAATAAAATGTCAAATCTACTTTGTATGATCATTATGATACATGGAATAACCTGATAATTGACACTAGTATATTTTTCAAAGAATTGCCAAGTATAAAGTTTATTTAATGTTTTTAATATATGACATATGTTATGAATTAATTTCCTCACTCTTTTGTTCCTATATATATAATCTGGACACATTTTTAAAGATTCTGTAATGATATAGTTATTTATATAATATGTAATTATAATGAATGGCATTTATGTTTGCACTACTATAACTGACAGTGTAAATTCTTATAAGAAAGAAAATAAATAAATTTTGAAATAAAAAGGAATCCTCGTTTTAAGACAAAATGATCCATATTCAAAAGTATTCTAAAACATAAATAAGGGGAAAAAAGCACATAGTCATCAATATTTTTCTTAGAAAAATAAAATATACTAAAACCCATACAGCTAGTAGCACCAAGTCCTATTTATTTCTCATTTTGTAACATTGCTTTTGAAAACATGATTTAATCCTGAAATTAACTGAAACCTTTGATTTTTTTTTTCAGCTTCTAAAATAAGCAATGACTGGGAAGTTATCAAAGAAAATAAACATAGTCCTGTTAAATCTTAGAGTGATATCAGCTCTGCGCAAATAAGATATGACATTAAACTTTAAATATGATTTTTTCTTCTTATTTTCAGAATGCCAAGGTAAGCAGGTCAATATTTTTCAATGTACTGTAAAATATGTGATTAGATATATAGTTGGCCAGGTGGAATTTCTTAAAGAAAGTGCTTTAAATTTCACTTGACATGACGGGAACAAGGATATATTATTTAACATTTACCCATTTGTACTTTAGTTGAGCATTCTTTGATGCATTTGTCATTATTTCAGTAAAGAAGAAGAATAATCACTGTAAGCAATTATTGTGTGTCAGGCACCATGCTCTGTGCTGGGAATCCACAGGCCCTGCCTTTTCAGGAGCTCAAATGGTGTTGCTCTGTGCTTTGTTCATCACATGGCTCATCAGCTTTGGTTACGCTATTTGACTATTAGGAAAGGATGAAAATAAATCCGTTTAAATTAGTTCCTCCATTTACACTTTATAGGATGTGTCAAGATGCAGAGCTAAAGGGATAGAATCACTGAGATATTTCCATCTGGTCCTATTTTGCCCACTTCTGTTTTCCTCCATTTCGATTTGTTCAAATTCTATAAGTATTGAGGTGCACTGAACATAATGTCCCATGAAAAGGAAGAGTTGACTACTTAAAAATGCACATAATCTTTCAGTGTGTAGTTGACATCCTATTTGTGGCATAAAAAGGGATAATCTGACTTAATGACTTTTTGTCTGCTTTGTGGTGTAGACTTTACATGTTTACTCTTTTTTTTATAAGAACATTGTTTCAAAATATACTTAGTCTATCAGGTGCCAGCAATGACACAAAAAGAAAATCACCTTTCTCTGAGAAATTGCAGCTTTCACCCACAATTTTCTTCAAAGAAATCATGAAATGACAGATGTAATGAGATCTTTGTACAGAAAATATATGATAAATCACTCATGTTGCTTTAGCTTTGATGGACATGGGTTGAAAATTCCCAGGAAATTTTCTCCAGAAAGTAGCAGAAAAGCTGGGGCAGTTTGTATTAACACATAACAGTGTCTGTCTAATTAGAAACATGTGAAGATTTGGAGACACACAAACACACACGCACCCCTCTTTTACACACATGTAAGAAACATGGAAAACTTTACCAATTGAATTATGTCTTTATTACTACAAAGCAGGAAAAAATTACCATAAATGTAGTAGCATACAACAAGACAATTTTATTATCTTATACTTTCTATGAATTAAGACCCTGGTTACAGATTAGCTTTGTGCTCAGAATCTCACCAGGCTGAAATCAAGAATCTTTATGTCTATGAGGCTTGCGTATCGCAAGCTTACTGGTCATATGCAGAACTTAGTTTCTCGTTGTTGTAGAATTGAAGTCCCTGTTTTCTTGTTGACTGTTGAGTGTAGACTACATTCACCTCCTGCAAGCTGCCCTCTGGTTCTTCTTGTGGTATCCCTTCCATAGAGAATTTGCAACATGGACCTTTTTCAAGGTTAGCAGGAGGATGTCTCTCATTTTGAATCTCCCTATCCTCTTTTAAGGGCTCCTGGATTAGGTTTCACTCACAGAAGATAATCTCTCTTTTTCTTAACTCAAAGTCAAATGATTTGGGGCCTTAATCACTTCTACCAGGTTTTGTCTGCTGCACAACTTAACGTACTCACATACCCTATTCACAATCCCACTCTCACTCAAAGAGCATAAACTCATTTTGTTTATAAGTGGGCGGGAGTCTTTGAGGTCCTCTTACAATTCTGCCTACCACATCAATTGTCACCCTTTATGACATATCATCAGACATAAATCCTTAGGCCCCTGTACTAACAAACATTAATGATACAGTAGAATGAACAGGGTGAGAGCACATTGGTCTCCTCCTTTCACTATTTTGGGCATTTCTGTTTAGTCTGTCAGTCTTAGATTCTTCATTTAGCTTCATAGTAATTCATAAAGTCTGTGAGGATAAACTAAGTCACTATATATAAAGGTGTTTTGTAAGCCATAAAGCAATTATTGTACAAAGGAATGTCAAGAGAAGACACAAATATGTATAGGCATTGTATATGTATGAGTATCGTGTGTGTGTGTGTGTGTGTGTGTGTGTGTGTGTAACAGGATTGCAAATAACATCATAAAAGCAGTAACAAAAAAGTTCATGTGTGATTTTGTGTGTGTTTTGCATATATACTATACATTTACTTTTTTTCTTTTTTGAGACGGAATCTTGCTCTGTCGCCAAGGCATGGAGTGTAGTGGCATGATCTAGGCTCACTACAACCTCCTCCTCCTGGGTTCAAGCAATTCTCCTGCCTCAGCCTCCTGAGTAACTGGGATTACAGGTGTGTAACACCATGCCTGGTTAATTTTTCTATTATTAGTAGAGACAGGTTTTCACCATATTGACCAGAGAGGTCTTGAACTCCTGGTCTCAAATGATCCACCCCCCTTGGTGTCCCAAAGTGCTGGTATTATAGGCGTGAGCCACTGCACCCAGCCAACATTTACTACTACTCAGGTCTATCAGCTCACTTAAGATCAAAAGATTTTGGGGATTTGTTGATGTTGTTTAAATAGAAAAATATCTAAAATACACGTCTACTTTTGTACAATTATAAAGCATAATCTAACATTCCTAAATATATACACACATACAAAGGAATGCTAAAAATGTGAAAATGATCTTACAAAAAGTAAATCATCAAAACAGCACATCATCAATTTTAGGGTATACCATACTTTACATATGATTAAGAAAGAAAAATATGCTACCAATGGCATAATGCATTCTTATGTCTTAGAATTTTTATTTCTATAAATTGAAAACATTTTAGAATTATTAAGGTGTATATATTATTTTTCTACAATTCTGAAAATAACAGTGTAAAAAGTAAGTTATTATCTTAACATTTTTTCACATTCTAAGTCCAAATATTTCAGCTAACTCTTTTTAAGAGCCATCAAAGTCCTTTTTCTTTCTTCTTCATATAACAACATCCTCTGTTCCAGCATAAGGATTGGTGATACAGCATTAAACACATCATCCACTATTATCTCCAGTATTTCTTACCAAGCCACTAACCACCATCCTATAAGTTTTCATGCCAGTGTTTTCATTTTAGGCATGTGATAAGCAGTCCTATTTACTTATCTCAGTTAAAAAAAAAAAAAAAAAAAAAAAAAAAAAAAAAAAAAAAAAAAAAAAAAAAAAAAAAAAAAAAAAAAAAAAAAACTAATATAAGTTAATCTACTTTCAGGTTTCTTTCTTATTAGGTCCCAGAAAGCACTTAGATGCTATTCAGCAAGAAAATATGGGATCATTTTCATTGTTTCAACAGTAGATATTTACTTTAATAATATCAGACTTATTTTTCTTTACTCTGTCTCCATGTTAATTTCTAAAAGAACATTACATTTCAATAGGGAATAATATTTTTGTATATATATATATATATATTTAAAGATAAGTGAACATTATATGTGGTACTATTGATGAACATTACCACATGTGGTGATGACAATATGAAATTATAAGAGAAAGGTTATGCATGAAAAGGTAAGAAAGCTTTGTCATGAATTTCATTGGCTCTTAGTAATTACAAGATGCCTTCAATAAATAGAAACAATTCAATTTTAAAATGTTTAAATAACATTCTCTAAATATGATGAAATAGTCCATGCTATTCAATACAATATAGAGAAGAGTAAAAATAAGAAACTTTATGATTTTATGAAAATTTAGAAAGAAGAAAACAGAAACAGAGGGCAATAATAAAAAAAATTTAAAAAGAAGCTAAATTCAAAACTATTAGCAGCTTTGAAAGGGGAGAGTGCCCTGACACCCCTCACATGACTTGCAACAGGGGTATGTCTCATCTGTATAGTGAGCTCAAACCTCTTACAGGAAGGGGAGAATGCGGACAGGCAGATGGAGGAGCCAGAGTGAGTGCTTTTGGGTTTTGGCCTTGTGGTAGCATCTAGGAGTGGGTGTCTGTGATGCCTGAAGCCCACGTGGGAGCTCTGCCATCTGCAGATGGCTTAAGTGTTAACCAGCTCGGTGCACTCTTGGTATCCAGGTCCTTGTCTAACATCCAGGAAGAATAACATCACATGGACAAATCGAAGGATGGTAAATGTGGGGGACTTTATTGCCAGATGGAGGTGGCCCTCAGCAGGATGGATGGGGAGCTGGAGAGGGAATGGAGTGGGAACATGGTCTTCCCCTTGATTTCGACAGTCCTGCAGCCAGTCTCCTCTCCGAATGTCCCCAGCTGAACTCCCATCGACATTCAGACACTCCTTTTCTTTTCTCCTTATCTGCTATGCCACTGTTCTGCTCCTCTGCCCTTCTAGAACCTGGGGTTTGGGGTTTATATGGGTACAGGATAGCAGGGTGTGGTGGGCCAAAAGGCAACATTTGGGCATAAAAACAAGAATTCCTGTTCCCATTTAGAGCCATGGGTTTCAAGGCTTGAGGGTGAGCCCTTTACCAGGAAACCACCCTCTTCTACCCAGTATTTCCCTGCCTTCTCTTCATAGCAGTTTCAATAATTTTGAAGAAGTTAAATTCAACTATTAGAATAGGAAACCCTGATATTATAAAAAATAAAGCTAAGTATAAGCCAAAATGAAAGAAAGTTAAAAAAAAAAATAAGAGAAGGCAAAGAAGACATACAAATGACCACCAAATATATGAAAAAATGCTGAACATCACTAATCAAGTTAACACCACAATGAGATACCACCTTACTCTTGCAAGACCGGCCATTGTTAAAAAGTCAAAAAACATTAGAAGTTGACATGAATGTGGGGAAAAGGGAACACTTATACACTGCTGGTTGGGATGCAAATTAGTACAACTTTATGGAAAACGTTATGGAGATTCCTTAAAGAGCTAAAAGTAGATCTACCATTCAATCCAGCAATCCTACTACTGGGTATCTACCCAAAGGAAAAGATGTCATTATATGAATAAGAAGCTTGCATACTTGTGTTTATAGCCGCACAATTCACATTTGTAAAGATGTGGAAACAATCTAAGTGCCCATAAACTAATGAGTGAATAAAGAATATATGGTATATATACACCATGAAATACTACTCAGCCATAAAAAAGAATGAAATAACATCTTTTGCAGAAAACTGGATGGAACTGGAGGCCATTATTCTAAGTGAAGTAACACAAGAGTGGAAAACCAAGAACCTTATGTTTTCTCTTCTAAGTGGGAGCTAAGCTGTGAGTACACAAAGGAATACAGAGTGATATAATGGACTTTAGGGACTCAGAAATGGGAGGTTGGGAGGGGCGGATTAGGGATTTTAGAAAACTACACACTTTATATATAATGTACACTCTTTTGGTGATGGGCACACTAAAAGTATCATCACCATTTAATTATCGTGGTATCTATGTAACCAAAAACCACTTGTACCCCAAAAAGCTATTGAAACAAAAAAAAGTTAAGACAAGCAAAAATAATTATAAATAAATTATAACAAGAAAACAAAAACTGCTATCTTAATTCTAAATTAGTCAAAAGAGAATTCAAGGAAGAAAGTATTTAAAGACACAGAGAAACATTATTTTATTAGGAAACTAATATTTCACCAAGTATTGTTAGTGAAAAGTATGAAAATCTACCTGGAACACCCAAAAGGAATAACAACCACACTATTTAAATTAAGAATGAATTTCAACAAGATGAACAAGAAGAGCAAATGTAAGATGAGCATACAAACACCCATATACAGTATTCAAACAGAAAATAGAAAAACTAGATTCTGTTTATGTAACAATCGAAATATGTAAGTGCCTATGAGAAAATCTAACCAGAAATATACAGCAAATTTATACAAAGTTGACAAGATACTGCATATAACAAAATAAGTGCAGGAGATAGTGTTTTAGTTAATGAAGTTCTAGCCAATTTGATCTAAAGCACTCATGACTTTTGTTGTGGAGTCTAATATTTGGTCTTACTGTAACATGCTAGAGTCTTGAATCCGGGCCATATGCTGACCAGTGCTGTGGGAGTAGTGAAAATTATAGAAAAAATAAAGCATTGGATAATTATTTTTTAAAATCAAATATTAGAAAATTATAGAAAAGACAGAAGTTGGTTATTTATTGTCACTTACAGACAAGAAAGGAATGGCCAGTATGAAAGCAGGAATTAGACAGAATATATCTTAGAAACATACTCTGTCTATAACAACCTAAGTTGAATAAGCGTTCCATAATTTTGGATTTAAAGTCTCAAATTTTATATTATTCTGTCACTCAAGCTGAAGCTAACATTAGAGGACCAGCAGCCTTATCAGGATTTCAGGTGAGGTTTTACCTGTTTTTGGTTTTATTTTTGCTTTCTTTTTTTCCAAACTGAGGAAAAGACTTTTTGTAAAAGTCTTGTGTTCTCTATTGTTTTATGTTAGATGACCCAAGCAGAAAACTTATTTTAGCTTTTATTGCTAAACACTAATTATGGATCTCAAATTAGATGAAGTCATTTGATAGGATGTAAGTGAATTGTTTCATATAGGGGATATAAGCAGGAAGAGGATATGCTTGCAGGTGAGGACTATATGGGTTAGATTATGCAGGCACTGTAGAATAGCTAATCAATCCTGTTTTCAAGCTCTTTCCTTCTTTGCTTGTCTCAGCTGAGGATGAGAAAACTAAGCCCGTACTCTCTGCAAGTTAGAGGCAACTACATGGTATAATTTTTGTTAAAGTGGTGTAAGAGTAATTCTGTGGGGAAGTATTTGCTTTCTTGATGAAATATTAATAATAAGAATACACATAGCAAGAGTAGTTATTGTGCTTTCCCCGGACATAATCGTTGAACTCAAGCATGATTGCTGGTGCTATAAAAGTCATCTTGCAACTATGAGTAACTACATGGCAAGGCCAGAATTATAGAGCTGAGAGTGGAAACCAGCCTAATTCAATCTACAGTATCTAAATCAATCTACATTGTCTACAGTGAAACATCACGTCACATCCACTAGATTGTCTAGTGTCTTCCTCTTCCCATTCATTTCTTCCAAATCTCATCCAAAGAATTTCAAGTTGCTTGTCCCTTTCTTATCTTCCACACCCACCTCTCTCTCTCAGCTTTTCTACCTAAAACTCACTTAGAATTCAAGTTTTAGGGTTATCCAGGCCCCTTTCAAGGTATTGAATAGATATATTCAATAATATTATATATATCTACATATATATACTCAGATAATTGTATTTAGTTATATATCATATATGTGTAACTGAGTATAAATATTTGGTCCTGTAATTAAATGAATATATTGGATTAGATAAATAGCATTTACTTACAAAACAAACAGAGGCTACTCCTCCTCTACCTTCATAAACAACACCATTATTTAACCACATTGTCAAAAGTATGGATATCAATTGAAACTGCATTTTTGGTCTTGTTACACATCCAGTTATTAGTTCTTGTCTATTCTAACTACAAAATATATCTCAAATTCATTCATTTATCTCTTTGCCTACTCTCCCCACATTACTTCAAACACTGCTTCTCACAATGAATACTTCTACAATTTATATATATATATATAATTGTACTGTAGGTTCTGGGGTATATACACAGATCATGCACTTCTACAATCTCTTAACTAATCTTTCTGTCTTTACCCATGTCTTCTTCTAATCCACTGTCCATTCAACAGCTAGAGATTTTATGAAATTACAATCTAAATGTATTTGTATTTATAAATCTTCAATAACTTTTAGTGGCTTTTATAACTTTTCACTAAGATTTCCAAAACATAGGTTGACTTTTGCTAACTTCTCCAGCCTTATTTTTGCCTCTCCCTAACTCTTCGACCTGTACCCATGTTATTTATCTTTCAGTTTCAGAAAGATATATGTTATCTTCGACTTCTACATTCATCTTATGTTTGGTATTGTGAAAACATACATTAAAATGAAGAATTTCGTGCCCATGGTTTACTGGGGAGTGTTCTAGGAGAATACATGTCTAAGGAAGTGGGGCTATCACAATTTGGGAACAGAGATAAGCTGACCAGCAATGCAGTTGCATTGTAGGTATCAGCCAATCATTTGGATTGCTCTGGAGCTGGGTTAACTCTTTATATTGCCTCTACCTGGAGTGAGGAGTTTGGGGCTTTCCATCCCCACATTAACCAGCAATTGGTTTTAAGTTGCTCCATGGAAGGTAGTATGTCCTTGGGCAAGGAGATATCTGGAGTGGATGGAAATTCCCAGTGAAGAATGCAGACTTGAAACTTTAACAGTAGATAATTATCTGCATCTCAAGAGGGTAGTAGAATATTTAAATATGTGTGTCCATGTTTCCTTTAACAGAATATTCTCTTCCACCCTCCACAACTTTCCAGCTAACCTCTAGTCACCCTGCAGGTCTCAATACTGTGTGCTTTATTGTGCAGTGCCTTTGCTGACTCCTAATTCTTCCTGAGGCTCCCTCTTAACGTGCTTCAATAGTACAACACAAAACCTTCCAATCCTAGAACTTATTAAACAGTATAAAGATTATATATTTATTAAAACTATGGAAACAAATTTTCTTTCTCACCAAGTCTTCTCAGAGCCCAAAATATGGTATCATAAAACTTGCCACAAAATGAATATTTGTTTGCTGAGTGCATGAATTTTACTTATTTTCCTGTTTCATTAAGTTCTCCTTCTGTCTTCCTAAGACTCTTTCAAAATCAGGATAATAAATGAGAGAAAAAAAAATAGAGTAGGAAAAAAATCCCAATTTAGTATATTTTCTAAAATTTTTCTCTAATCTCTATTTCTGTATCCTGCTGGGGAAAAGCTTACTAATCCCTCCTTGAACCAGATTTTGAGTTTCATATTGGTGGTATTTTAGTCAATGACATATTTGGTTCAAATACAAAAAAGATTATTTTGACTGCATTAATTCCATCATATAATCTACTTGGCTGAAAAGAAAAATTAGTAAAGTTATAAATCAATGATTTGCTCTCTTTTTAATGCATATATTATGAACGTTAGCCACTTAGATTACTATTTTCTTAATTATATAGAGTAATATAGGAAATCACTTTGGATGTCTAAGGCCCATGGTTAAATTAAGATACATTGTTATGAAATCCAGGACATTCTTATCTACACATGGATGATAGCATAAATGTTGAAAAGCAAAGTTAAAATGACTAACTTAGACAAAAGCAGCTTAAACAGAAATAGTATTCTCTACTTAGATTAATATTCAGCTTATGTTCATTTCCTATGATTTATGGCTACATAGATGTTTATCAACTATAGCCAAACCAGAAGCAATATTATGAACTTCACATGCTAACCTCTGGTTGATTTCCTGAAACGTTAACACCATGTTTAACTGCCTACTCATGGCAATATATGTCAGAGCACCAAATTATGAAATATTTATTTGTTGTATTTAATATTTTAAAGATAAAAGTCAACAATTTAAATGATAATTAGCAATTGCCTGCAAATTACAATTATGTTTCCATTTACACATGATCTCTAAATTCAAACATTGTGCCTTGTATTTCCAATATTCAATTTTAGAGGACTCAATCCAAACAAGCAATATTTTTTTAACCAACAAAAAAATTGCACACAATACACTTGCTAACAGATTCCCAAGTACTATAAGAAAGCCTGGCCAAGCTCTGCATGGGTGCTGTGGCTCCCAGCATAGCATCAAAAAGCCCTATATGAAACTGCAAGCCTGCATTTTTTGTCAGCTTAACACACTTCTAAGAAACATGCTCTAGAAATATGAATGAGCATTTTAAATTGTTCTTTGATTCTTCACTGTAAACATAACTTTTTAAATTCCCATGACCCAACTTTAAAGTTGCTGAATATAGAATTGTTCATAGTGCCTTAGTAACTTAGAATTTAATGCAATTAACTACCCAAACGAAAAAATGATTTTACTTCTCTTACCTTCCTTAATGCAAACTGATTATAAAATATTCACTTTCCATTGTCCTTGGATAAAAACATTATTAGCCATAAATACTTAGTTGGCTGTCCAAAAGAACACAGTATGAGTAATTTGGTAAGTCTATAATGCATTATATTACTGGCCCATTTTTCAAATGCAAAGTTAGGCATGACAGCATTAGTGAAATATAGAAGCACTTCAAGGTTTCTTTAACCTGTAAAGATCATATTTTTGTAAGTTTATGTTAAGCAGCAGTTCATCCATCTACTATTATAGGACACATTTCATCATTTTTTGTTGTTAATATTATTAATTTCTAAAAGTTATATATATCATTGTATTCACCTAGACTACTTATGATTATATGTATAGTCATGCATTGAAAATAATATAAATATTCTGCAGGAAGACAAAGTCTAATAGTAGATATTGAAACATAATAAAAGCTCTGTTTATAACATTTGATTTGTCAGATTTCATTCTTAACTAGCATTTCCGGGCTCATACTACAATGTATGATTGACTACATTAATTGTCAATGCCTACAAATAATATTTTCTCTTTAGATAATACAAAATACTGAAATAATTTCAGAAAAAAATATTTTCAGAGACATCTCATTTTAGGAACACTTTGATATAAAGGCGAACACTTTAGCTTCTGTGTGTAATAGATATGAAAATTCAATTAACAAGGTTATTGACTGAAACTTATACAACACAGTTTATAACTACTTGGGATTATAAAGAGATTGTTATTTTGAAAATGTGTTTTCACATTGTTATAAATGTCCTCAAACCTGTTCAATTCAAAAAACAGTTTAGGTAGGTAGAAACAATTGTCTTACTAACCTCCATGTATATTGAGCGTGTTATTAGTTGGTTTTTCTTTTTTATTATTTTTTTTTAATTTCCATAGTTTATTGGGGAGCAGGTGTGTCAGATGACATGAGTAAGTTTGTTAGCGGTGATTTTTGAGATATTTGTGCACCCATCACCCAGACAGCATACATGGTATCCTATTTGTAGTCTTTTTATTATTATTATTAATTATTATTTAAGTTCTGGGGTACATGTGCAGATAGTGCAGGGTTGTTACATAGGTATACACATGCCATGGTGGTTTGTCGCATCCATCCCCTCATCATCTACATTAGGTATTTCTTCTAATGTTATCCCTCCCCAATCCCTCACTGCCTGCTATTCATCCCGTAGCTCTCCCACCTCCCAACAGACCCCAGCATGTGATGTTCCCCTCCCTGTGTCCATGATAATGGGATCCAATTAAACTTCGAGCTTCTGCACAGTAAAAGAAACTATCGTTAGAGTGAATCAGTAACCAACAGAATGGGAAAAAAATTTTGCAATCCACCCATCTGACAAAGGGCTAATATCCAGAATCTACAAAGAACTTAAACAAATATTTGTAGTCTTATGCCTCCACCCATTCCCACTCTTTCCGCCGAGTTCTCAAAGTCCCTGTGTCATTCTTATAACTTTGCATCCTCATAACTTAGCTCCCACTCATGAGTGAGAACATATGACGTTTGGTTTCTCCATTCCTGAGTTTCTTCACTTAGAATAGTAGTCTCCAACTTCATCCAGGTCGCTGTGAATTCCGTGAATTTATTCCTTGTTATGGCTAAGCAGTGTTCCTTGTATAGCTGAGTAGTATTCCATTGAAATCACAGTTTCTTTATCTATTTGTTGATCAATGGGCATTTGGGCTTGTTCCACGTTTTTGCAATGCGAATTCTGCTGCTATAAACATGTGCGTGCAAATATCTTTTTTGTATAGTGAATTCTTTTCTTCTGGGTAGGCACCCAGTAGTGGGACTGCTGGATCAAGCAGTAGCTTTACTTTAGTTCTTTAAGGAATTAACACATTGTTTTTCAAAGTGATAGTACTAGTTTATATTTCCACCAGCAGTATAGAAGTGTTCCTTGTTCACCACAGCTATGCCAACATCTACTATTTTTTTTTTTTTTGGTCATTCTTGCAGTAGTAAAGTGGTGAGTTTCCCTGATCATCAGTGATGTTGGGCATTTTTTCATATGTTTGTTGGTCATTTGTATATCATCCTTTGAGAATTGTCTGTTTGTGCCCTTAGCCCAATTTTTGATGGGATCGTTTTTTTCTTGTTGATTTATTTGAATTCATTGTAGATTCTGGATATTAGCCCTTTTTCAGATGTATAGATTGTGAAGATTGTTTTTCCCACTCTGTGGGTTGTCTGTTTACTCTGCTGACTCTTCCTTTTGCCATGCAAAAGTTCTTTAGTTTAAGTTCCAGCAATTCATCTTTGTTTTTATTGCATTTGCTTGTGGGTTCTTGGCCATGAAATCCTTACCTAAGCCAATATCTAGAAGGGTTTTTCCAATGTTATCTTCTAGAATGTTTATAGATTCAGGTCTTAGATTTAAGTCCTTAAGGTATCTTGAGTTGATTTTTGTATAGGGTGAGAGAAGAGGATCCAGTTTCATTCTCCTACATGTGGCTAGCCAATTATCCCAGCAGTATTTATTGAAAAGGGTTTCCTGCCCCACTTTATGTTTTGGTTTGCTTTGTCAAAGATCATTTGGCTGTCAATATTTGGGTTTATTTCTGGGTTCTCCATTCTGTTCCATTGGTCTATGTCCCTGTTTTTATACCATTACCATGCTGTTTGGTGACTACAGCCTTATAGGATACTTTGAAATCAGGTAATATGATGCATCCAGATTTCTTCTTTTTTCTTAGTCTTTCTTTGGCTATGAAGGCTCATTTTTTGGTTCCATATGAATTTTATAATTCTTTGTTCTAATTATCTGAAGAATGATGGTGGTATTTTGATGGAAATTGCATTTAATTTGTAGATTGCTTTTGGCAGAATAGTCATTTTCACAATATTAATTCTACCCATCCATGAGCATGGGATGTGTTTCCATTTGTTTGTGTCATCTATAATTTCTTTCAGCAGTGGTTTGTAGTTTTCCTTGTAGAGTTCTTTTGAATCCTTGGTTAGGTATATTCCTAAGGTTTGTCTGTTTGTTTGTTTCTCTGTTTGCAGCTATTGTAAAGGGGGTTGAGTTCTTGATTTGGAGCTACTGATTTGTGTACATTAATTTTGTATCTGGAAACTTTGCTGAATTGTTTTATCAGTTATGGGAACTTTCTGGAGGAATATTTCAGGTTTTCTAGGTAAACAATCATATCATCAGCAAATAGCAACAATTTTACTTACTCTTTATCAATTTTCATTACCTTTATTTCTTTCTGTTTTTTGATTGCTCTGGCTAGGAATTCCAGTACTATGTTGAAGAGGAGTGGGAAGAGTGGGCATCTGTGTCTTGTTCCAGTTCTCAGAGGGAGTGCTTTCAACTTTTCCCCATTGAGTATTATGTTGGCTGTGGATTTGTCATAGTTGTCTTTTATTATATTGAGGTTTGTCTCTTCTATGCTGATTTTGCTGAGAGTTTTAATCATAAAGGGAGACTGGATTGTGTTGAATGCTTTTTCTGCATCGGTGGAGATGATGATGTGATTTTTGTTTTTAATTCTGCTTATGTGGTATATCACATTTATTGACTTGCATATGTTAAACCACCCCTGCATCTCTGGTATGAAATCCACTTGATCATGGTGGATTATCTTTTGGATATGTTGCTGGATTCGGTTACCTAGGTTTTTGTTAAGGATTTTAGCATCTATGTTCATATGGGATATTGGTCTGTGTTTTCTGTTTTGATATTTCCTTCTCTGGTTTTGGTATTACGTTGACACTGGCTTCATATAATGATTTTGGGAGGGTTTTCTCTTTCTCTATCTTGTAGAATAGTGTCAATAAGATTGGTACCAATTCTTCTTTGAAAACCTGGTAGAATTCAGCTGTGAATCCATTTGGTGCTGGAATTTTTTTTGTTGGTAATTTTTTATTTACCATTTTAATCTCCCTGTTACCTGTTCAGGGTATCTAATTATTCTTATTTAAGGTAGGTGATTTGTCTCTTTCCAGGAATTTATCCATCTTTTTGAAGTTTTCTAGTTTGTGCACATAAAGTTGTTCATAGTAGCTTTGAATGCTCTTTTGTACTTCTGTGATATCAGTTGTAATATCTCCCATTTCATTTCTTATTGAGCTGATTTGGATTTTCTCTCATTTTTTTCTTGGTTAATTTTGCTAAGGGTCTGACAAATCTTACTTATCTTTTGAAAGAACCAGGTTTTTGTTTCATTTATCTTTTGTATTTTTGTTGATGTGTTTTCAATTTCATTTAGTTCTGCTCTGATCTTAGTTATTACCTTTATTCAGCTGGGTTTGGGTTTCATTTGTTTTTGTTTCTCTAGTGTCTTGGGTTGTGACCTTAAGTTGTCTGTTTGTGCTCTTTCAGACTTTTTGATGTAGACATTTAAGGCTATGAAGTTTTCTTTTAGCATCACCTTTGCTGTGTCCCAGATGTTTTGATAGGTCATGCTCCTACTGTTGTTCAGTTCAAATAATTTTTAAATTTCTGTCTTAATTTCATTTTTGACCCAACGATTATTCAGGAGAAGGTTATATAATTTCCATGTATTTGCATGCTTTTGAAGGTTTCTTTTGTGTTGATTTCCACTTTTATTCCACTGTTTTCTGAGAGAGTGTGTGATATAATTTCAATTTTCTAAAAATTACTGGAGCTCATTTTGTGACCTATCGTATGGTTTATCTTGGACAAAGTTCCATGCACTGTTGAGTAGAATGCATATTATGTAACTGTTGGATAGAATGTTCTGTAATATCTGTTGGTTCCATTCATTTCAGAGTATAGCTTAAATCCATTGTTTCCTTGTTGACTTTCTGTCTTGATGACTTGTCTAATGCTGTCAGTGGAGTATTGAAGTCCTCCACTATTATTTTCTTGCTGTCTATCTTGTTCCTTAGGTCTATTAGTAATTGCTTTGTAAATTTGGTATGTCCAGTGTTAGGTACATATATGTTTAGGGTTGTGATATTTTCCTGTTGGATAAGGCCTTTTATCATTATATAATACTCTTCTTTGTCTCTTTTAACAGCTGGTGCTTTAAAGTTTGTTTTGTCTGTTTTAAGAGTGGCTACTCATGCTCATTTTTGGTGTCCATTTGCATGAAATGCCTCTTCCCATCCTTTTACCTTAAGTTTGTGTGCATTCTTATGTGTTAGGCAAGTCTCTTAAAGGGAGCAGATAGTTGGTTGATGAATTCTTGTCCATTCTATAATTCTGTGCCTTTTAAGTGGAGCTTTTAGACCATTTACATTCAATGTTAATATTAAGATGTGAGGTATCATTCTATTTACCATGTTTTTGTTGCCTCTTTTTTTATTTTTGTGTTTTATTTTAACTTATATTTTTGTTTTATAGGTCCTGTAGGATTTATGCTCTAAAGGGACCCTGTTTTGATGTGTTTCCAGGATTTGTTTCAAGATTTAGAGCTCCTTTTAGCAATTTTTGTGAAGGTGACTTGGTAAGGTAAATTCTTTCTTCCCCCCCATTTATTTATTTTATTGCATTTAAGGTTTTGGGGTACATGTGAAGAACATGCAAGATTGTTGCTTAGGTACACACGTGGCAGTGTGATTTTCTGCCTTCCTCCCCATCACCTACCCCTGGCATTTCTCCCCTTGCTATTTATCTGAAAAAGACTGTAACTTTCCTTCCTATATGAAGCTTAGTTTCACTGGTTACAAAATTCTTGGCTGATAATTGTTTTGTTTAAGGGGCTGAAGATAGGATTCCAATTCCTTCTAGCCTGTTGGGTTTCTGCTGAGAAATCTGCTGTGAATTTGATAAGTTTTCCTTTATATGTTACCCAGTGCTTTTGTTCACAGCTCTTAAGATTCTTTCTTCTTAAGATAAACTTAAGATAGCAATATGCCTAGGTGATAATCTCTTTGTGATGAGTTTCCCAGGTGTACTTTGTGCTTATTGTATTTGCATATCTAGATCTCTACCAAGGCCTGAGAACCTTTCCTCAATTATTCTGCCAAATATGTTCTCCAAATTTTTAGATTTCTCTTTTTCCTCAGGAACATTGATTATTCTTAGATTTGGTCATTGTACATAATCCCAGACTTTTTGAAGGCTTTGTTCATATTTTCTTATTCTTTTTTTATTGTCTTTGTTGGATTGGTTTAATTCAAATAACTTGTCTTCTAGTTCTGAATTTATTTCTTCTATTTGTTCAATTCTATTGCCGAGACTTTTCAGAGCATTTTGCATTTTGGTAAGTGTGTCCATTGTTTCCTGGACTTTTGATTGTTTTTTATTTATGCTATCTATTTCCTGGAAGAGTTCTCCCTTCACTTCTTGTATCATTTTTTTGGGATTTCCTTACACTAGGGTTTGTCTTTCTCTGATGCCTCCCTGATTAGCTTAGTAATCAACCCCCTGAATTTTTTTTTCCAGTAAATAAGGGATTTATTCTTGATTTGGGTCCATTGCTGGTGAGCTAGTATGATATATTTTTTTTTTTTTTAGATGTTAAAGAACCTTGTTTTGCCATCTTACCAGAGTTAGTTTTCTGGTTTCTTCTCATTGTGGTAGGCTCTGTCAGAGGGAAGGCTTAGGGCTGAAGGCAGTTGTTCATTTTCTTTTGTCCTACAACTTATTTCATTGTTGTAGTACTCTCCGCCTTTTTCTATGGATTTGGCTTCCTGAGAGCCAAGCTGCAGTGATTGTTATCTCTCTTCTAGATCTAGCCACCCAGCAAGTCTACCAGGCTTCAGGCTGGTACTGAGAATTGTCAGCACAGAGTTCCATGATATGAACTGTTTGTTAGTCTCTAAGCCATGGACACCAGCACCTGTTCTAGTGGAGGTGGCAGGGATGGTGAAATGAACTCTGTGAGGTTCTTGGTTTTGGTTTCACTATTTTTGTGCTATTTGGCCTCCTGCCACGAGGTGGCACTTTCCAGAGATCATAGGCTGTAGTAGTATAGGGAGGAACAGGCAGTGGGCAGGGCCCTAGAACTCCAAAGAGTATATGCCATTTGTCTTCAATCACAAGGATAGGTAGGGAAGGACCATTGAGTGGGGGCAGGGCTAGGTATATCTGAAATTAGATTATCCTTGAGCAGTTCATGCTGTGGCTATTATGAGGGTTTGAGGTAAGGTTCCTAGTTCAATGGAGTTATGTCCCTGGGAGAATGTTAACTGTCTCTACTATGTCATGCATGTTGTAAGGGAAATGGGGAAAAGCTGGCAGTCACAGGTCTCACTCAGCTTCCAAGCAATCCCAAAGGCCAGTCTCATTCCCACCATGCCCCACCCAACAGCACTGAATCTGTTTCCAGGCAGTGGGCAAGCAGAGCTGAGAGCTTGTCCTAGGATACCTGTCTCCCAGCTGCAAAAACAAATATGGCTTTTTTTTCTTCCCCCACCTGTGGAGTCACACCAGATTCATGCCTTGCTCTGAGTTCTGGCCAGGAGGCTTCTCCATCAGTTCAGTTGTTACAAGGTTCAGCTGGAGATTTTCTTCTCCCTTTGGCCTTTTCCAAGCACCTCTGGAGGCTCCCATGAAGCCAGGCAAAAACAGCTTGCTAGGGGACCCGGCAAGTTCCCAGGGCTTTTCTTGCTGCTTCCCCTACCCTGGTACTTTGCTCAGGTCTCTAAATTGACTCAGCTCCAGGAAAGGTCAAAATTGTCTCCCCTTTCTTTTTTCAGTTTTCCCAATGGGGGTGCGTATTCTGGGGCAGACAATCTCCCTTTCCTGCTTCCACAGTTTGGGCACTCAAAGTATCTGGGGTGTCTCCTGGGTCCTGCAGAAACAATCTGCTTCCTTCAGAGGGTCTGTGGGTCTTCTTAGGTTTCACGATTTATTCCTGCAGTTATTCTGGAGCAAAAAGTCATGATGTGAACCTCAACACGCTATTCTGTCTATCCGAGTCAGAGATGCAATCTAGTCCTGCCTCCCGTTCACCATGATCCCCTCTCTTTTTTAATCATTTTGTGACTGAGTCTTGCTCTGTCACTGAGGCTGGAATGTAGTGACACAATCATGGCTCACTGTAACATCGACCTTCCAGCCTCAAGGGATCCTTCCACCTCAGCCTCCTGAGTAGCTGGGGCTACAGGCACAAGCAACCACAACCAACTAATAATTTTTTAAACTTTTTGTAGAGGCAGAGTCTGAGTATGTCTCCAGGCTGGTCTTAAACTACTGGGCTCAAGATATCCTCCCACCTCGGCCTGGGAAACTGCTGAGACTACAGGTGTGAGCCACCATGTCTGACCATCATTTGCTTTTACTTACTACTTTCTCAAAGATAATTTTCCTAAGTGCCTTTGTCCCAGGCCATGTCCTTAGTGTTTAGTCTTATCTCATTCAATATTCAAAAAAAACAAAACCCTATGAGGGTCATCTAATATTTCCACCCATTTATAGAAAACCAAGGTTTAGAGAATATATTTAGTTTTTCTAACTTCACAAATATGCTATCGATAAGAGACTACAGTTGAATCAGGTCTATCTTATTTACTCATCCATGTTGTTTAATGTTACTTTATACTGCTTCAACTCATTAGAAGAAAAGTCCGATTCTAGACAATTCTATTTTGTTGAAATTTTCAATGACCCAAAATTTTATCTAAAATATTATATTTCTGTACAAACTAAGGTAGAGACAAAAGGTAATATCTAATGCTTTAGGCTGTAATAAAATCTAATGATTTCCAAGAAAGTCACATTCAAAATTGAGCCTGATTTTTTTGTACCATTCTTTATGTCGCTTTTGTGTGAAACATTAGTAGACCAAAAACTATAAAAAATCTTTTTTTCTTAATTAGCGAGAAATGTAGAATTGATCCTTTATATCAGGAAAATGAAATAAAAGCTTCTAGAAAAATAGACAATAACCATGATTTTTCTTTTGCATTAAATAAAAAAATCTGCTCCATACCACCTAAGACTGAATTTTTCTATGTATTCAATATCTCATCTGATCTAAAAGTTATTTCTTTGTGTATCTATTATGGTTCTTCCTTTATGATTCTTATCAATATAGTGTGAATTAAAAGCCTATTATTGCTTTTCCTATTCAATATTTTCATAAAACATTTTATATTTGTATTCACAGTTAAATAACCTTTATTGAATGATTAACAATGTGCTATGAATTCTTTGGGTTCCCTTGAAATTCATATATCAAAATCCCATGCCCTAAGATGACAGTATTAGAAGATTAGGTCTTTGGGAGCTCTTATAATTGGAATCAGCACCAATGAAAAAGAGATCTCCAGAAAGCTAAGCAGCCACTTGCATTATGTGAGCCCAGTGTGAAGGCAATAAAATCCTTTATTTCACAAGGAAATAAATCCTCACCAAATGCCAAACCTTCCTGAGCTTTAATCTTTGACTTCCCAGCCTCTAGGACTGTGAGAAATATGGTTTATTGTTTTTAAGCTCTGTAGTCTATGACTATGATATTTTGTTACAGCAGTCTAAATGGACTAAGACAAAAATGCTACTTTGAAATTTCACACTGTAAAATTATTATAATGAGTGTTATTTCTTTTGTTAAACACATAAATGCAGTGTGGAGTCTATTCAGTAGAAAATGATGCCTAAATTTTTAGAAAAAAAATTGTTAGAAATGTCTAGGAGGTAACAATTAAATTGAGTCATATATCTCAAATAAGGTCCCCTATTTACTCAACAAATATTCTTTTTTTCATCCTTGTATGAGTTAGGCATATAACAAATTCTTATAGTAATATTGGCATGTAATAATAACTAAAGTTTTTATACAAATGACAACATTTTGATGACTGATGAAGAAATATAAATTGGGCTATGAGAACAACAGAAATAGAATGGCTTGATCAGGGACATTAGAGAGGACTTTCCTTAGAAAGTGACATTATACTTGAATTTTGAATAATGAGATGATTTGTTCAGAGGGTGTCAGCATTGGAGAGGGGTTTGCACGGTTTCCAGATTCATAAAAGAGCCTCCCTCCCACATGTGACTTTCATGGATACCTCAAGCTATAAACTTAACAGCCTATGTGTTTTGTGTTAATCTGTATCTACACTGACTCAAGTACCTACTGGGCTAACGTAACAACAGGTACAATGTGTATTTGTGGGAAGGGTATGGATTGGGGAGCATAGATTATTTTGGAAAGCCTCCTTGGAAGGGGGTTTGAAAAAGAATAATTAGAGAATTTGAGATAAGAAGGAAAGATTGCTCCCATTCTACCTATAACCAGCCTAGAGTTAATAAAGCCATTGAACACACAGCTATATTGTTAGAATCCTATATTTTGTATATATAAGAAGAATTCATGTGGTCTGCAATTTGTATAACTACACTTTTTCTCATAATTAAATTTAGTGTTATAGAGCATTTAATATTAACTACATGAGGAAAAACTATTTAAAACAGTAAATATATTTATAATATAAACATATAATTAATGATTCTTGAAACTGACTAACCAAAGGTGAGTGTTGTGTTTTTCTTTCTTAAAATAAAAAAAAAGGAGAGAAGCTTTTAACTGGTGACAGTAAAATGTCCAATTTGAGAGCTCTGTACACCAGGTTGCCAAGGTTCGGTAATATTAATTCATATTAATATTGATTTAAAAATTCAACAAATTAAAAAATGGGCAAAGGATATTAAAGAACAATTCTCAATAATAAACAGAGACAAAAGAAAGTTCTACTTTATGATTGTCATCCAAATAACAGAAAGTTGTAACAATAAATAAATAGTATATTAGATTATTTAATTGAAACATTGAAAAGTGTATATCCAATACTGATAAAATGCCAAGGAAATGGGCATTCCCAGAAAACTGATGAAATAATTCTAATGGATAGTGGTTGGCTTTGAAAATTGTATCTTAGCATGAAGCATCTGATGTGCAATTTAGCTTTGCATTTTATATATTAAAAGTAATCTTATATGCATGCAATATAACATAACTACTAACCTATTAGAATTATTTCACAATAAGCAAACATTTATAACTATCTTGTTTCTAATAATCCAAAATGAGATAGCAATACATTTTCAGTTCTGCAAAATAAAACAAACAAAACTCAGATGTATTTGTAAAAAAAATCCTTAGGAGATACAATATGAATTAATCATGACAGGAAAAACACTTATCTGCTGGGCGGGATAACAATTGATTGATTTATTTTTTTTTCTGTTAGACATTTGTACAATTATCAAAGATTTACCAGTAAGATTTTTTTTTAATCCAATGTAGGTAGAGTGAAAAGCAAGTTCTCCAATAAATAATTTAACATATTATTCAAAATCTAAGCCTCGTGTTAGCATAGATTCTTAAAAAATATAAAAGAAAATATATACAAACACACACACACACACACACACACACACACACACACACATATATATATATATGTATTTCCAAAACCTGCATTCTTAAACTCATTTGTATGAATACTTCTCACAAGTGGTGAAGATATCAACTACACTCTTCACAGCTGACATTCTTCAACTACAATGATATAAAGCAATCAGGAAGGAGACAGATATTTTTGGTTCCATATGAAATATATAAAGTAGTTTTTTAGATAATTATGTGAAGAAAGTCAACGGTCAACGGTAGCTTGATGGGGATACCATTGAATTTATAAATTACTTTGAGCAGTATGGCCATTTTCATGATATTAATTCTTTTTATCCATGAGCACAGAATGTTTTTCCATTTGTTTGTATCCTCTTTTATTTCCCTGAGCACTGGTTTGTAGTTCTCCTTGAAGAGGTCCTTCACATCCCTTGTAAGTTGTATTCCTAGGAATTTTATTCTCTTTGTAGCAATTATGAATGGGAGTTCACTCATGATTTGGCTCTCTGTTCATCTATTATTGGTGCATAGAAATGTATAGCCAAGACAATCTTAAGCAAAAAGAACAAAGCTGGAGGCATCATGCTACCTGACTTCAAACTACAAGGCTACAATAACGAAAACAGCATGGTAATGGTACCAAAACAGATATATAAACCAATGGAATCAGAGGACTCAGGAATAATGCCAAACATCTACAAGCATCTGATCTTTATAAACCTAACAAAAACAAGCAATGGGGAAAGGACTCCCTATTGAATAAGTGGTGTTGAGAAAATTGACTAGCCATATGCAGAAAACTAAAACTGGAACCCTTCCTTATACATTATACAAAAATTAACTCAAGATGGTTTAAAGACTTAAATGTAAGACCTAAAAACACAAAAACCCTAGAAGAAAACCTAGGCAATACCAGGACATAGGCATGACCTGGGCAAAGATCTCATGAGTAAAACACCAAAAGCAACAGCAACAAAAGCCAAAATTGACAAATAGGATGTAATTAAAAAGCTTCTTCACAGCAAAAGACACTATCATCAGAGTGAACATTCAAACTACAGAATGGGAGAAAAATTTTGCAATCTATCCATCTGAAAAAGAGCTAATATCCAGACTCTGCAAGGAATTTAAACAAATTTACAAGAAAAAAACAACCCATCAAAAAGTAGGTGAAGGATATAAACAAACAACTCTCAAAAGAAGAGATTCATGTGGCCAAGAAACATATGAAAAAAAGCTCATCATCACTGGTCATTAGGGAAATGCAAATCAAAACCACAATGAGATACCATCTCATGCCAGTTAGAATGAAAATCATTAAAAAGTTAGGAAACAACACATGTTGGAGAGAATGTGGAGAAATTAGAATGCTTCTACACTGTTGGTGGGAGTGTAAATTAGTTCAACCATTATGGAAGACAGTACATTCCTCAAGGATACTGAACCAGAAAAACCATTTGACCCAGCAATCCCATTACTGGGTATATACCCAAAGGATTATAAATCATTCTACTATAAAGACACATGCACACATGTGTTTACTGCAGCACTGTTTACAATAGCAAAGACTTGGAACCAACCCAAATGCCCATCAATTATAGACTGGATAAAGAAAATGTGGCACAGATATACCATGGAATACTGTGCAGCCATAAAAATGTATGAGTTCATGTCATTTGCAGGGACATGGATTAAGTTGGAAATCATCATTCTCAACAAACTAACACAGGAACAGTAAACCAAACACTGCATGTTCTCACTCATAAGTGGGAGTTAAACAATGAGAACACATGAACAAAGGGAGGGGAACATCATACACTGGGGCCTGTTATGGGGGTATAGGGGATGGGGAAGGATTAGGATGAGGAGAAGTATCTAATGTAGATGATGGGTTGATGGGTACAGCAAACCACCATGGCAGGCGTATACCTATACAACAAACTTGCATGTTCTGCACATGTATCCCAGAGCATAATTTTTAAAAATTAAGTACAATTAAATATAATTTTAAAAAATAGAGACAGTTTACTTCACTTGCAGCCCTTGTGACTCTAAGGATTTTTAATCTTCTGCAAGCCACTTGGCCTCATTGGACCAAATTTTCTAATTAGAAAAGCTCATGATCATATCAGTCTCCTTGCTGCAGCACATAAAATCCTATGCATATATTTAAGGCATTAGGTAAATATAAAAGCATGTTACTTCTCTGAACTTCTATTGAGCAAGCTGTCTGGTGTCTTTGCTGTGATGTGATGCTGTGTCACATTTCCTTAGTTTTCTTCCAGTCCATCTTTAAGTTGAATATTTGCAGGTGAGAAATTTTGTTTATTTTTATTCATTACATAAGACTACAAAGAATGCTATGTCTTTTTTCCTTATAAACAGTAATATGAAGGAAAAGAAGAAAGAAAGTTAGGATAAATGAATGCATACTCGAATCCCCAGAACCTATGAATATTTCCTTAAATAGCAAAAAGGTATTTACTCATGTGAGTTAATTAAGAATTTTATGATTGTGAGATTATCCTGGATTATCCAGGTGGGTGGAACATAATTACAAGGAATTAATGTTTTATAGGAGTTACAAATAAGAGCAGAGAGATTGCAGAAATGACATAGACGGGAGTACTCGGAGTGATAGAAAAAAAGGAGTGGTCAATCAAGGAATTTAGGAGTCCTCTAAAAGCTCAAAAGGCAAAGGAAAGGTTTTCTCCCACCAGAGCCTACAGGAAACAGCGCTGCCCACACCTAAACTTTATACCAGTGAATGTGATTTAGGATTTTTGCCCTTGAGAACTGTAAGAGAAAATAAATTTGTGCTGTATTAAGCCACCAAGTTTATAGTGCTTTATTATAGCAGCAGAAGCTAATACAAGAAAGAAGGAAAGGAAGGAGGGACGAAAGAAGAGATAAAGAACATTGTCACAGCAGCCTCTAATCCGAGAATTATACAGACAAACCATCAAAGAGCTATTTCCTGAACTTTCTGGCTACTGACCACAGGGGTTGTGTTGTAAACATCAGCCTACATTTAAAATTGTTTTGAATGCTATTTTTAGCCTGTTTATACCACTATAAAAAGAGATATGGTCAAGCCCATTTTGTGTCTAAAGAAAAAACATTTCAAGATCTTGCTTGATGAAGTGGTTTCTATGGAAACAGACTTCAAAACCTAACATAAGGGAAAAAAGAAAATATTTTCAGATAACAAATTAAAATGACTTCCTCTAGCCTTTACTATGGGGTTAAAATTCAGAGGTTACTTTTAGTTCATGAAAAATATTTAAATACCATTTGTTCTGTAGAAAGTTTTACTTTATAGGAATGAATCTAAAATTTTGTTGTGAAGACAATGTGTAATGTGTCTTTTGATTATTTGGCATTAATATGTGTTATATCTTTATAGATTTTACTAGTTTTCTCAATACCAATGCTTGTTTGGGGTCACATTATCTTTTCCTATCTTTTTCATGCAATTGTTAATCACAGTACTCATTCAAAATGCTTTGGAACTAGCAAGTTTGGTATACAAATATATAAAAGCTTTATTAGTACAATGAAATGCACACTAAAAGCAGAATGCTCTGACATAAAAATTTCTTTTTGTTGATTTGAAAATATTTGGTGGCATTTTCCTTGTTTTTTTTTTTTACTTATGACATCCTACTACACTCACTGTGTGCCCTCAGAAAATTTTTCTAATTCTGATATTATAAAAGCAAGGGCTGTTTTAATGTGTATTCTTTTAAAGCACTAGGTTTACTGGGATCACTGTAGAACACATAAAGGTTTTAGTACAGTATGGCAGGAAAGGAAAATGGCCCTTAGCTCCTAGGTCAGGATACAATTTCTGCACCTTTGTGAACCGTTTCCATAATTGAAATAACTTAATTAAAAGCTTGCTGAGCTCTTTATCTCTGATAACCTATGCAACTTATTTAATCTCTTTTCTTTTTTAAAATAGAAAAGAAACCTTCTGGTGTAAAATCAATCTAGAGTGATTTTATCTTAACCTTTTTTAGTAATTTATTTTTCTCATTTTAATCCTCAACATAGGAATTAATGTGGAGGTTTTACAACTCTTTGATTTACCTAGGGTGTCTCTCTATATGTATTGATCAACATCATCAGTTATCTTTTATTGCATTTAATCATGTGCCAAACTCCTGCTCCCGGCTTTACATGAATAATTTACCAACAGTTAAGTTGTTTTTTCTTAATATTTATTTTACAAGTGATAAGATGGATGCTGTGAGGAATTTGTTAGCATACTCATGGTTACGAAAAGGCAGGCTTCAAACTAGCTGCCTGTCTGATGAGAATATGGTTCTTCAGGTGCTGCTCTCCATACCTTGCAGTTTATATTGTAACCTGGTACACAGGAAGAGGGAAATGAAGAGTGAAAACACAAAAGAGAGACACTTGGAAAGGGTAAATGGGAAGTGCCATAGATGAAAATGTACCACTCCAGAAGCATTCACTGAGACCGTTTAAGTGGGGTTGCCAGGGCAAAGATGGAGCAGCTGAGATTCACCAAGAAATAAAATCTATGTACTTTTCTTTCTTACACTTTGTTCTTAAACATATAAGTATCTCAAAAGTGTAGTATCTTTTGAAAAGTCATTTCTTTATTTTCGGGCAATTTCTAAGTCCCTTTAATATGTTCACTAACATCCCAGAAACAATGATTTGGGGAGAAAAGGATGCAGACCAAGTTTAGCCATTCAAGTGGAGAAATGTAGAAATGGTCTTTGTTGTTTTGAGTTACTTCATGTTTCTAATTGTACATCTCTTATTTGGGAAAAATAATTTGTTTTTCTTAGATTTATTTTGTCTCAGAGTGTTATTTGTTAAACATTTTTGACAAGCATTCTGTAACTTTTTCAGAAACTTATTTTATGTGCAATTGATGTGATCTACCCATTCATTCACAAAGTTTACACCAAAATAATTATCTACAGATAAAACTAATAACAGCAACACAAGCACAAAACACAGGCACCCCCTCTTGCCTTAATTATGAAAGCATGTTAAGAAAATTATTATCACAATACAAGCAAGTTACACAATTTTCTTAATTTCATAGCACAAACATAATGACTGTGAAATATATATAGAAAATTATACTTTTTGTTTTCTCTAATACATTATATTCTAAATAGGACAGAATGAAATTCTTCCTGATATTCATTGAGTGCTGCATGTGACAAAGATCATAAGAAAAATATAAATAACATTTGCTGTGGCCCTAAGAGCTAGACTTATAAACTAAAAACTTTAATGTAAAGCTGTACTAAGGATGTCAAACAGTGGCCAGGTGCAGTGGCTCACGCCTGTAGTCCCAGCAATTTAAGAGTCCGAGATGGGCTGATCATGAGGTCACAAGTTCCAGGCCACCCTGGCCAACATGGTGAAACCCTGTTTCTAGTAAAGATACAAAAAATTAGCCAGGCATGATGGTTCCCGCCTGTAATCCCAAATATTACGGAGGGTGAGGCGGGAGAATGGCTTGAACCCAGGAGGTGGAGGTTGCAGTGAGCCGAGAATCTGCCATTACGCTCCAGCCTGGGGGACAGGGTGAGACTCCATTTGAAAAATAAATAAATAAATAAGATGTCAAATATACAAAAGTTAAATTAGGTTTACTGATTTCCAAAACTGTTAATTTTATGTATGTACAGGTATTGATCGACTTACCACCTATGCAGCTTACGACCATTCGACTTTACGGCCACAATTGCTAGCCACGACTGCTCCGCATCTGGCAGCACAAACGTTGCCCAGCTGGGCCTACGACAGTGCGGCGCAGCTTCCGGCACCACTACCATCTCTGTGTGCACCATTTCAACTGTACATATAGCATACTCAACTTATGACCAAATCATGTTACAACCGGTCTGCGGTCCCAACCATGGTCGTAAGTCGAGCACTAGCTGTAAGTATTTATTTATTTAGTCAGGATCTTGCTCTGTGTCCCAGATTGGAGTGCAGTGGTGCAATCATAGCTCATTGCAACTTCAAAGGAACATCTGGGCTGAAGCAGTCCTCCTGTCTCAACCTCCCAAACTGCTGGAATTGCAGATGTGAGCCAGATTGCTGGACCCAAACTGTTAATTTTATGCTCAGAACTCAGATTATCTTTAATGTGTAAAAATAATATAAGCTTCACTACTTTCTTCCCACCGATCAAACACCATGACCGTTTTTCTCAAGGCTTCCACAGATGTAGCCCAGTCGTTCTTTTCTCAGAGTATTTGAGCAGGTCTAATTGCAGCTAATCTGGCACAGTAAGTATCTATGTGGCCCCCAAAAGTATTTTGATCCTCTTACAGGATGCTCACAAACACTGTGCAACCATTTCAGGTCTCATGAAAGGAAAATGCTGTGTCTCCTTAAAAGGATCCATTCAGATAATGAGTTACTTTTCTAAAACTCTGAGCTGTGAATTAGTGACCTACACATTAAAGAGCCTATTTAATTTCATGATATATCCTGGATCTTGTTAAAATTAAAGAGTTAGAAAAACTGCTACCATGTTACTACTTCTCAAAAATGCCAAAGAGGAAACATTTTCATGACTGATAAAGTTTCGCTGTGTCCCCACCCAAATCTCATCTCGAATTGTAGCTCCCATAATTTCCACATGTCTTGGGAGGGAGGCAGTAGGAGGTAATTGAATATGAGAGTGGGTCTTTACCATGCTGTTCTCTTCATAATGAATAAGTCTCATGAGATCTGATTGTTTTATAAAGGAGATTTCCCCTGCACATGCTTTCTTTGCCTGCTGGTGACTTTGCTCTTCCTTGGCCTTCTGCCATGATTGTGAGGCCTCCCCAGCCATGTGGAACTGTGAGACAATTAAACCTCTTTCCTTTATAAATCACCCAGCTCAGGTTTGTTTTTATTAGCACTGGAAGAGTGGACTAATGCAGTAGCTTATAAATGTTACTAATAAACATGTAAATTTTATTTTTTTTCTGATTTTAGCCTCAATTTAAAAAAGAGTAAGTTCTTTGCTATTGTCCTGAGCCATTTCATACTCCAAATAACTGAAACACCTTTTACTTTTGTCAAAAAGATTTAAGCAATAGAAATGAAGGAGCAATCATATCATCCAGTTTTAGCTTTAAAAATAAAATACTAAGATCATTCAAGATAAAATTAACTTAATTTTTGAATTTGTTTTATTTTTAACCATGATTACAGTTGCTTTGTTAAAAATGTTTTGAATTAAATTTACAGTAAATTAGGATTATAAAAATATAAATTGCATATAATTTAAGCACATAATAAAAATATTTTATGTTGATTTTGAATAAACAGGATAAACAAAATTAATGTTACCAGAAGGAAAGTGTGTTTAAAATACTGCATTTTCACATTCTCAGAATGATGTTTAATTCAATTTGATTAGAGCAAATTGCTTACTCTCAAGAGGTTGATAGACAATAAAGATTTCCACTTTAGTGGTTTCGTGTGACATCAGTGTTACATCTTTGCAAAAATCTGTTTCCTTAGCAACAAGAAGCAAACTGTTCAAGGAAAACAACAGAAAAATCTGAAATGTGTTTAATGTTAAATACCAGAGCTTAATATGGATATTTTATTCATATAGAATACAGTGGTGAATTTAAAGGATTTCAAGTCCTCCCTAAACAGAATGTAAAGTACTATATGGCATCAATAGACAGGAATTCCAACTCTGACTTTAGAGGCATAAAATATAACGCGTTCCCATATATAGGGAAAGTGAAACATCAGAAATATTTTACTGAAACTATGACACTTATGATTCTCAAACCAGAGAGTTATTTTACCATTCTTGGACTATATTTCTACCTATAGAGTGTAAATGACATTGATTACTTTGGGTGTAATGTTCTTACAAATCTGGTAGTCTACGATTTTATGTTTTATACCTCTCAAGTTGATTGGTGAAGATTTGACTACATGAGACTTCTACAGATAATGTAGCATGTCCCATTAACTTCTAAAATAAATGATATTATGCTAGTTATATACTGCTAAGGTGGAGAGGCAGAGTAAGGTATCTGTTCTGTCTATTCTTAGGTATTAACTAGTGCTTTATCATAGTGGGTAGGGAGTTGAGGATTAATAAAAGAAGACAACTAGTGTTTAGGCTTCATCTTGGAAAATTTTGATGTATACAATGTGAACCAAATATTAGTTCATATAAATACTCAAGTTTCCAAAGAGGATTCCTAAAATTTGGCATTTGTAGGAGCATATTGAAATTTTATTCAGGTCTTAAGAACTCCCTTCTCCTTGCATTGTACTCTAAGAGAGAAGGAAACTGAGGTCATGTATCTGCATTTTTCACACGAATTGTGTTCTTTGGCTTATTTAAAAATTGTATTAATCATTTGTGTATTTTTTCATATTTCCATAAAAGTTCTGACTGGGGCTGCCTTGTATTTGTTATGGGCTCTTCCCTTTTCTAGATAACAGCCTCATTTTTAGGACTTAAACTCATCAGTAAGTACAATCATTCTCACACTATCCCACTCAACCCACAAATAAGAGTATGACCAAAGAAATACGAAGCTGGCAGGTAATGCAATGCAAACATCGTTTTGTACACCATGTGTGCCTCTTCTAAACTAAATGTGGAAAATCCAGCCATCCAGGATACAAGTTGAAAATACAGATTGGGAGCAAATCTCAGCTTCTAAAAGTAGTGTGAATTTATGTTACTTCTCTTAAGAATGGTACCACTTCAAATAAACAGCAGAAAAGATTCTTAGATTTATAAGGCTGTCATAAGCGTCAAACACAATAATGCTTGATTAGCATAATGCACAGCACTTTGGACTCATTCAGTTCATGTTAAGTACCATTATTTTTATTATAACCATATTAATCCAGTGAAAATCATTATAATTGTAAAGCACTAACCTAAACAAGGTATACTTTAACTTTGTGAAGTAGCAAGCAAGCAATTTGGTAGGTACCAAAAAGCCCTTACTCTTTACAAATCTGCCTCCAAATATATCTAGCTAATAATTGACATTTCAGCATTGATTGAAGCTATTGGTCTTGGGACATTTATTTGATTATCTTATTTCTGGAGTCTCTATTGTTGAACCCTGTCTCAGAATCACTAATACCACATGAATATGTTTTCTTAAAAACCTGATAATATTGCCTACAATAAACCAAGAGTGTTCACTAGGCTGTCAAAGATAACAATGTTGAATGTCCTGAATAGAGGATGAAAAGAAAGTTCTGTAGGTTGGGGGAAAAGTCGCCCTTTCCCTAAAACTCTAGGACAGGTGACCACAAAGAAACAAAATTGTCATCCAGAAAAAAAAAAAAAGTCACTAAGCTAGGGATAACTACACAGATGACAATTCATTTATCCTACACTTTTGTAATGTCATCTTGTAGACACAATGAATCATTAGGAAGTAGAGAGTAAGTAGAGGGTATATTTTCTAGTAAGTAGAAAGCATACTTTCATTTCAGAGAAAATACCTTGCATTTTGCAATAAAGCACTCTCCTGTCTGCAATCCCCTAAATGTAGCCGAAGGAAGTCATACTCCTCAAATAATTCTACAGGTATCCTTTATGAGTACAACAATGCCAATAATAACAGAATTCACAGTTCTCACCATGTGGTTAGAGAAAGGAGTCAAGAAGAAGCAAGATCTCTAAGATTTTTCACTAACAAGAATCTATTATTGAGCACCAGTTGGCTATTTCCTGAAGTAGGGGACAATGCCAGGTAATTACTTGGAATGACTTCAAGACCTAAAATATGAAAGTTGATGGTGGCAGTCACAACAAAATGTAAAGAGAAATAAACATATTGAAACACGGTATTGAAAAGTAAAACTGCCTTATCTACTAGAAATAAACAAGTGATCCAATAGTTTGGACAGCCAAATTATTTAAGTCAGATATAAATGAGGGTAGAAGTGTGATTTAAACACACACACACACACACACACACACACACACACACACACACACACGGATAAAGTGACCTTGAAAGTAAAAATAAAACAAAAATATTCTTTGATTCAATACATTTCATCACTGAGGTCAACTTCATCTTGAAGTTGCCTGAGACTTGGGCTTTGTTGAGTTGTGGGATAGGATTAGATGTGATAAAGATGGCTTAAACGAATTTGCCTAAAGTTTTAGATGGGAGGGATTTCTATGTACAGAAAAAAAAACTTAGGAATTTTCAACTAGCAGAGAAAAATTTGGAGAAGCTTTACCAACATCTCATATTTGAGGATAGACATGGCAAATGGCAGTCATGTGACTACATGTAGAAGATTTCCCACAATCAAGCAAGTTAAATGACTAGGTCTTCTAAAACCTAATTTGTTCCTAAATTCAAAACAAGCATGGCAATTTTTGTGGCAAACATAGGGAAAGACCTGTGCCCAGCCTTAAAGGTTTTCTCACAGCTATGAAATTGTTTAAATCTTAGAAATCGAGGATGTGATAGGTAATATTAGCAGTCAATTTGATTCAACTGAGGGATGACTAGATTACTGGCAAAGTATTGATTCTGGGTGTGTTTGTGAAGTTGTTGATAGAGAAGACTGATGTTTGAGTTGGTGGGCCAGGAGAGGAAGACTCGCCCTCAATGTGGATGGACAACAGACAATAGGCTGCCAATGTGGCTAGAACAGGGCAGGTTGAAGAAGGTGGAAGTAAGTTGCTTGCTGAGTCTCCTGGTTTGTTCTTTCTCTCTCTCTCTTTTTTCCCATGCCAGACACTTGCTTCCATCCCTCCTACCCTTGGACATCAGACTCCAGATTCTTTGGCCTTTGGACTCCAGAACTTGCACCTGTGGCTTCCTAGGGGTTCTCAGCCATTTGGCTGCACTGTTGGTTTCCCTGGTTTTGAGGTCTTTGGACCTGGACTAAACCATCAACAACTTCTCTATTTTCCCTGCTTGCAGATGACCTATTGTGGGACTTCACCTTTTAACTGTGTGAGGGCATTCTCCCTAATAAACTCCCTTCTATATTCACATGTATCCTATTGGTTCTGCCCTTCTGGAGAACCTTGACTAATACAGAGGATTTTTTTGTTCTTTTTAAATAGATAAATAGTAGGGTCTCACTCTGTCAAGCAGGCTGGAGAGCAGTGGCTGAATTGTAGCTCTTTGGAGGCTCAATCTCCTGGGCTAAATTGATCCTTCTGTTTCAGCCTCTGGAGTTGTGGAGATTATAGGTACATACCACCATACCTGGATAATTTTTTTATTTTTATTTTTTTGTTTGTTTTTATATTTTTTTGAGATGGGATCTCACTATGTTTCCCAGACTCGTCTAGACTTCCCGGTCTCATGCAATCCTCCCACCACATCCTCTCAAAGTGCTGGGATTGCAGTCATGAGCCACTGTGCCCAGGCTAATAAAAGATTTTTGAAATCAATGTATTCAGAACCAGACTTCCATCAGCAGTAGGATGTGGAGAAAACTAACTCTAGATTTGACCACCCCAGGATGAGATGGTCATAAGTGAAGATAGTATCAGGGCATTGGGTAAAGTAACTGAGGCCTCAGACAATGCTCTAGAAGTAGCATGTAACCGGAAGGCTCAGAATTTTTTTTTTTTTAAATCTCTGGCTCTGTAGATGGGACCAAATGTAAATAAAGTTCATTGAAATCAGTTTTTTTTTTTTTAATTTTCATAGGATTTTGGGAACAGGTGATATTTAGTTACATGAATACCGTTTTTTAGTGGTGATTTACCAGATTTTGGTGCATCCATCTCCAGAGCAGTATACACTGAACCTAATTTGTGCTCGTTTATCCCACCCTTTCCCACTGAGTCCCCAAAATACATTATGTCATTCTTAAGCCTTTGCATTCTCATAGCTTAGCTCCCACTTATGAGTGAGAACATACATGTTCAATTTTCCATTCCTGAGTTAGTTCACTTAGAATAATAATCTCCAGTCCCATGCAGGTTACTCCAAATGCCATTAATTCATCCATTTTGTGGCTGACTAGTATTTGTTTTATATATACACCACAGTTTCATTATCTATTTGTTGATTGATAGGCTTTTGGTTGATTCCACATTTTTGCAATTATGAATTGTGCTGATATGAACATGCATGAGCAAGTATCTTTTTTCCATAATGATTATTTTTCTCTGGGTAGGTACCTAATAGTGTGATTGCTGGATCAAATGGTAGTTCTACTTTTAGTTCTTTAAGGAATCTCCACACTCTTTTCCATAGTGGCTGTACTAGTTTACATTCCCACCAGCAGTAGAGAAGAATTCCCTTTCAACTACATCCACACCAGATCTATTATTTTTTGACTTTTTGATTATGGCCATTCTTGCAGGAGTAAAGTGGTATTGCATTGCGATTTTGAATTTCATTTCCCTGATCATTTAATGATATTGAGCATTTTATCATGATCGTTGGTCATTTATATATATCTTCTTTTGAGAATTGTCTGTTCATGTCCTTAGCCCACTTTTTGATGGGATCGTTGGCTTTTTCTTGCTAATTTGTCTGACTTCATTGTAGATTCTGAATATTAGTCCTTTGTCAGATATATAGATTGTGAAGATTTTCGCCAACTCTGTGGATTGTCTGTCTACTCTGCCGACTTCATTTTGTCATGCAAAAGCTCTTTAGATTAATAAAGTCCCAGCTATTTATCTTTGTTTTTATAGTATTTACTTTTCAGTTCTTAGTCATGACATGCTTGCCTAAGCCAGTGACTAGAAGGGTTTTTCCAATGCTATCATTTGGAAATTTTAGAATTTCAGGTCTTAAAAAATTCCTTGATTTATCTTGCATTGATTTTTGTATATGGTGAGAGATGAGGATCCAGTTTCATTTTCCTACATGTGACTTGCCAATTATCCCAGCACCATTTGTTGAACATGATGTCTTTTCCCTACTTCATGTTTTTGTTTGATATGTCAAAGGTCCGTTGGTGTAAGTATTTGGGTACATTTCTGGGTTCTCTATATTCTGAATTCTCTATTCTGTTCCATTGGTTTGTGTGCCTATTTTCATGCAAGTACCATGCTGTTTTGGTGACTATGACCTTATAGTATAATTTGAAATTAGATAATGTGATGTCTCCATATTTGTTCTTTTTGCTTAGTCTTGTTTTGGCTACCCAGGCTATTTTTCAGTTCCATATGAATTTTAGGGTTGTATTTTCTAGTTTTGTGAAAAATAATAGTGGCATTTTGATGAAAATTGCATTAAATTTTGTACAAAATTTAAAATTGCATTAAATTTTGGCAATTTAGTCAGTTTTACAATATTGATTATACCCATCCATGAGCATAGAATGTTTCCATTTTTTTGTGCCATCTGTGATTTCTTTCAGCAGTGTTTTTTAGTTCCCCTTGTGGAGGTCATTCACATCCTTGGTGTTATATATATATATATATATATATATATATATATATATATTCCTAGGTATTTTTGTTTGTTTTTTTGCAGCTGTAGCAAAAGGAGCTGAGTTCTTGATTTGATTCTCAAGTTGGTTGCTGTTGGTATATAGATCTACTGATTTATGTACATTAATTTTGTATTTGAAAACTTTAATGAGTTATTTTATTTTTTCTAGGAGCTTTTTGAAGGTGTCCTTTAGTTTTCTAGGCATACAATCATATAATCAACAAACAGCAATAGTTTGATTTCCTCTTTACCAATTTGGATGCCCTTTATTTCTTTGTCTTGTCTAATTTCTCTGGCTAGGAATTCTAGTACTATGTTGAAGAGAAGTGGTGAGAGTGTCCATCCTTGTCTTGTCCCAGTTCTCAGAGAAAATGCTTTCAGCATTTCCTCATTCAGTACTCTGTTGGCTGTGGGTTTGTCATAGGGAACTTTTATTACATTTAGGTATGTCTCTTGTATTCTGATTTTGCTGAGCATTTTATTCATAAAGGGATGCTTGATTTTGTCAGATGCTTTTCTGGTTGTGTGGTGTATCATATCTTTGACTTGCTGATGTTAAAACATCCATACATCCCTGATTTGAAAACCACTTGATCATGGTGGATTATCTTTTGTTGTTGGATAGCTAGTTATCTAGTGTTTTGTTAAGGATTTTTGCATCTATGTTTAGCAGGGATATTGGTTTATAGTTTTCTTTTTTGGTTATGTCATTTCCTTGTTTATTATTCTTCCTTGATATTAGGGTGATAGCGGCTTTATAGAATGATTTAGAGAGGAATCTCTTTTGCTCTATCCTGTGATATACCTTCAGTAAGATTGGTACCAATTCTTCTTTGAATGTTTGGTAGAATTTATCCGTGAATCCATCTGGCCGTGTTTTGTGTTGGAGATTGTTTTAATTACCATTTCAATCTTACTGCTTGTAAATAGTCTAGACATTCATGGCATCTAATTCTTCCTGATTTAAACTAGGAGTGTTATATCTTTCCAGGAATTTATTCCATCTCCTCTACGTTTTCAAGTTTCTGCATGTGAAGGTGTTCATAGTAGCCTTGAATGAACTTTTGTATTTCTGTGGTGTCAGTTTCAATATCTCTCTTTTTGTTTCTTATTGAGCTTATTTGCATTTTCTCTCTTCTTTTCTTGTTTAATCTTGCTAATGGTCTATCAATTTTATTTATCGTTTCAAAGAACCCACTTTTTGTTTCATTTATCTTTTGTATTTTTTTGTTTCAATTTCATTTAGTTCTGCTCTGATCTTGGTTATTTTCTTTCTTCTGCCTGTTTTAGGTTTGGTTTGTTATTGTTTCTCTAGTTCCTTGAGGTGTGACCTTAAATTATCTATTTGTGCTCTTTCAGACTTTTTGATATAAGGATTTAGGGCTATAATCATTTCTTTTAGCACTGGCTTTGCTGTATCTCAGAAGTTTTGATAGCTTATGTCACTATTTTTATTAAGTTTGAAGAACATTTTTATTTCCATCTTTATTTCATTTTTGACCCAATGATAATTCAAGGGCAGGTTATTTAATTTCCATGTATTTGCATGGTGTTGAAAGTTCCTTTTGGAGTTGATTTCAAGTTTTATTCCACTGTGGTCTGACAGAGTACTTGATATATTTTCAATTTTCTTAAATATATAGAGACTTGTTTTGTGGCCTGTTATATGGTCTATCTTGGAGAAAGATCCATGTGCTGATGAATAGAATATACTTTATTCTGCAATTGTCAGTGGAATGTTCTGTTAATATCTGTTAAGTCTATTTATTCCAGTGTATAGTTTAAATCCATTGTTTCTTTGTTGATTTGCTGTCTTGATAACCAGTCTAGTGCTGTTGATGGTGTTTTGAAGCTCCATACTATTATTGTGTTGCTGTCTATCTAATTTCTTAGGCCTAGTAGTAACTGTTTTATAAATTTGGGAGTTCCAATGTTAGGTACATATATATTTAAGACTGAAATATTTTCCTCTTGGACAAGATCTTTTGTCATTATATAATGTCCCTTTTTGTCTTTTTCAACTTCTGTTGCTTTAGAGTTTGTTTTGTCTGATGTAAGAATAACTACTCCTGCTTACTTTTGGTATCCATATGCATGGGATGTCTTTTTCTACCCATTTACCTTAAGCTTATGTGAGCCCTTATGTGTGTGGTGGGTCTCTTGAAAACAGCAGATAGTTGGTTGGTGAATTCTTATCCATTCTACAATTCTGCATCTTTTAAGTGGAGCATGTAGGTCATTTACATTCGACATTACTATTGAGATGCGAGGTACTATTCTATTCACCATGGTATTTGTTGCCTATGTATCTTTTTTTTTTTCTTTTTAATGTATTTTTGTTCTATAGGTCCTGTGAGACTTATGGTTTAAAGAGGTTCTGTTTTGATGTCTCCAGGATTTGTTTCAAGATTTAGAGTGCCTTTTACCTGTTCGTCTATTGCTGGCTTGATAGTGGCAAATTCTCTCAGCATTTGTTTGTCTGAATAAGGCTGTATCTTCTCTTTATTTATGAAACTTAGTTTCACAGTATACAAAATTTCTTTGCTGATAATTGTTAAGGTAGCCTGAAGATAGGGCCCCAATCCCTTCTAACTTGTAGGGTTTTTGCTAAGAAATCCTCTGTTAATCTGATATTTTAGTTGTTGTTGTTGCTTAATAGGTTACCTGGTCTTTTGCTTCATGGTTCTTAAGATTCTTTCCTTTGTCTTAAGTATAGATGACAAGGGTCCTAGGCAATGATCTTTTTGTAGTGAATTTCCCAGGTGTTCTTTGAGCTTCTTATATTTGGATGTTTAAGTCTCTATTAAGGCTGAGTAAGTTTTCCTTGATTATTCCCTTGAACATATTTTCCAAACTTTTTGATTTCTCATCTTCCTCAGGAACAGCAATTATCCTTAGGTTTGGTCATTTATTGTAATTCCAGACTTCTTGCAGGCTTTGTTTATTTTTTCTTATTCTTTATTATTTGTCTTGGTTGTATTGGGTTCATTCAAAATCCCTATCTTCAAGCTTTGAAGTTCTTTTTTCTGCTTGTTCAATCCTGTTGCTGAGACTTTCCAGAGCATTTTTCATTTCTCTAAGTGCATCCATTATTTCCTTAGGTTTTTTATTGTTTTTTAAATTTATGCTATTTCACTGAAGATTTCTCCTCTCATTTTCTTTTATCATTTTTGTTTTGATTTCCTCAAATTGGACTTCACCTTTCTCTAGTGCCTCCTTGATTAGCTTGTTGACTGATCTTATAAATTCTTTTTCATGTAAATTAGGGATTTTATTTTGGTTCGGATCCATTGCTAGTGAGCTAGTGTGATTTTAGGGGAGTTGTTAAAGAACCTTGTTTTATCATATTACCAGAATTATGTTTTTTGTTTCTTCTCATTTGGGTAAGCTATGTCAGAAGAAAGAACTAGTGTCCAAGGCTGCTGTTCGTATTCTTTGGTCCCACAGGGTTTCTCTTGGTGTAGTACTCTCCGCCTTCATGAAGGGATGGCTTCATGAGAGCCAAGGTGTAAAGATTTCTGTTTCTCTTCTGGAGAAGTCACCCAGCAGTTCTACTAGGCTTCATGCTGTTATTGGGGATTGTCTGCACAGAGTCCTGTGATGTGAACCATCTGTGAGTCTCTCAGCCATGGATACCAGCACCTGTTCTGGTAGAAGTGGCAAGCATGGTAAAATGGACTCTTTGCGGTTCTTAGATTTGGTTGTTTAGTATACTATTTATTTATGTGCTAGTTGGCCTTTTGCCAGAAGGTGGCACTTTCAAGACAGCATGATCCGTGGTAGTATAGGGAAGAGCAGGTGGTTAGTGTGGCCCTAGAACTCCCAAGTGTATATGCCGTTTGTCTTCATCAACCAAGATGAGTAGGGAAAGATCATAATGTGGGGGCAGATCTAGATGTGTCTGAACTCAGACTCTGTTTTTGCAGGTCTTGCTGTAGCTGCTGTGGTTTCCAGGTCAATGAAGTTATGTTCCTGGGTAGATTATGGCTGCCTCTGCTGTGTAATGCAGGTTGTCACGAAAGAGGGGAGAGCCAGCAGCTACAGGTCTCACCCAGCTCCCATACAATCCAAAAGACACATATCACTCCATCTACGGCCCCCACCAAACAGCACAAAGTCCGTTTCCAGGCAGTGGGCAAGCAGGGATGAGAACTTCCCCAAGCTACCAGCCTTCCAGTTGTGCAAGCAAAGATGGCTTTCATGTCTCTCTGCCTGTGGAGTCTGCACAGTAGTTCTGGCCAGGACACTTCACATTCAGTTGGAATTGTCACAAAGTTGAGCTGGAGGTTACCTTCTCCCTGTGGTCTTTTTTTCAATACATCACGTAGCCTTCCCCAAGGACCCTTGTGAGACAAGGCAGAAATGACTTCCCAGGGAACACAGAGAGCCCATAGGGCTTTTCTCACTGGCTTCTCTACCCCTGTATTTTGCTCAGCTTTCTAGATTGACTCAGCTCCATGTAAGTTCAGACTCTTCTCCTGTTATCTAGACTTTCAGGTTCCACAGTGAGGGTATGTGTTTGTGGGTGGATGATCCTGCTTTCCTACTTCCACAGCTTGGGCACTCACAGTATTTGGGATGTCTCTCAGGTTCTGCAGGAGCAATCTGCTTCCTTCAGAGACCCTATGGGTTCACTCAGATTTCCTTTTATTCCTACATTAGCTCTGGAGCAAAAGTGCATTATGCAAGTCTCCTGACACTGCTCTGTTCATCTGCATGGGAGCTGAAATCTTGTCCTGCCTCCCATCCACCATGATCCCTAACTCACTGAGATCAGCTTTTGAGATGACTCTTGCTTGCAGTACTTAAACTATGAGTAAAAGGAACCAGAAAATATGTTACATTTTTCATTCTAATAACAAAAAACAAAAGTGTTAGCTACAAAGGTACACAGATTACTAGAATAACTGCAGGAAAAGTGAATCAGAGCACCATCTAATAGCATGGGAGGATATTGGTATGAATATTCAAATAAAGAATAATGAAGTTCTCATTTTTTAAAATAAAAGATATTGTTACAAAAACCATACAAAAAGGTTGTTCCAAGTGTCAGGAAAGTTCCTGCTTAAATCCAAACCATAAAAAAATAGATGAACTCCTCTAAAAGTGAAGCTTTAGATATTTTAAAGCAGAGGCAATGCATTCATGTCTACACTGAGTTGTTTGCCCATGCATATGTGTATATAGATGTATAGATAAGGACATTTCATAATGTATAAATTTTAAAAGATGATTGTTCTAACAAATTCTTATGGAAAAAAGCAGCTTCTCAGCATCCCAAAGACATTTAAAAAACTACTTGAGTTATGTTGTCATATCTAAATTCAAAATGAAGCAATTGATTAAAAAAAGACAGTGATTTGACAAGTAAACAAGTTGTTATAATGTTTTCATGAAAAATCTTTCTAGAAAAGCTGTCACCCAATATTAGTCTTAGGTAGGTAATACATCAAAATGTGTTTATAAGTTGCAAAATGAAAGAATGTAAAATATCCTTATAATGACAGATATAAACTACAAGAGAATGGTAAAAGTAGCAGCACAGATTTTAAATCTCACCCAAATATAATTCAGCAATAAATAAACACAATTGTATACCATGACCAAGTGGAACTTGTTTCAAAGATACAATCAAGGTTTAATACTGGAAAATCAATCAATGCGATTTACCATACTAAAAGGCTAAGTAAGAAAAATTACATGATAGTATCAATCAATGCAGAAAAGATATTGGCAAAATTCAACCTTTAATAAAATAATTATTAGAAGAATCAGAACCAAGGGAACTTCGTCAACATGATAAAGAGCATCTACTGAAAACCTACAGCTAACTTTATACTTAATGATGAAAGACTAAATGCTTTTCCACTACTATGAGCAATAAGGCAAGAATGTCCAGTTTAATCACTCTATTTAAATACAATGCTGTAAATTTTAGCCAATGAAATAAGACAATACATGAGTTTGGGGCATTGTAAAATGCATAAAGATTGAAAATTAAAAATAAAACTACCTTATTTGTAGATAGCATAGCTGCCTACAGAGAAAACTCCAAAGATTCTACAACAATATGAATAGAATAGATGAGTTCATTAAGGTCACAAGATAAAAATAAGTATACAAAAATCAACTGTATTTCAATTATCTGAAATGAAAATATGGAGGCTAAAATTATGCTAGTTTTACTCGTTTAAAAACAAAATTGCAGCCAGGTGCAGGGCATTCACACCTGTAATTCCATCACTTTAGGAGGCAGAGGTGGATGGATCTCCTGAGCTCAGAAGTTCCAGACCACACTGAGCAACATGGCAAGACCACATATCTACAGAAAATACAAAAATTATCTGGGTGTGGTAGTACATACTTGTAGTTCCAGCTACTCAAGAGGCTGAGGCAAAAGTGTTGCTGGAGCTCCAGAGGCTGAGGTTACGGTGAGCTGAGATCATGCCACTGCACTCTAGTCTGGGTGATGGAGTGAAACCCTGTCTCAAAAATAGTTTAATTAATTAATTAATTAATCAATTAAAGTATACCTAAATGTCAATCTAATAAATCATGTCAAATCATGTACAGAACTTACATCCTGAAAACTACTGATTGCTGAAGAAAGAAATGATGAAGGATCTGAACAAATGTGAAGATATACCATATTTATACATTGGAAGACTCAACAAAGTAGAGGTACCAATTACCCTCAAACTGATATTCAAGTGTAATGCAATTCCTTCAAATTCGCCACAAGAGTTGTAAGAATAGACAAGATTGTTCTAAAATGTATATGAAAAGGGAAATAGACTAAAATAGGTAAAATGTTGTGATGAAGAAGAATAAAATGCAAATGAGCTCAGTCTACCTGATTTCAAGACATGTAGCTGAAGTAATGAAGACTGGATGGTGCTAGAGGTAGCAAAGACTGGATCAGAATACAAACCTCTGAAACAGACCTACAAAAGTATGTAAACTAATTTTGCTTTGTGTTTTTAAAATTTTATTTTTAGAAAAACGTTAAATTTACAGAAAAATTATAGATGGTACACAGTTTCCGTTTACCTTACACCTAGTTCTTTTATTGTTAACACCTTACCTATTATATTTGTTATAGTTAATGAAGTGCTATTGATGCACTATTATTATGTAAAGCCCATAATTTTTTCAGAGTATCTTAGTTTTTACCTACAGTTTTTCATTCCAGGATCCAGTCAAAGAAACCATATTACACAGTTAATAATTATGTCTCCTTAGCATTCTCTTAGCTAAGACAGTTTCTTTGACTTTCATAGATTTTGATGATTCTAGCACTTTTGAAAAGTAGAAGTCACATATTGTGTAGAATGTTTCTCAATTGGACTTGAATGACCTTTTTCTCATGGTCACACTGGGCCTATTTGGAGAAAAAGATCAAAGATGGAAAGTGCTACTTTTATCACAACGTATCAAGTATATATATATTGCCAATATGATTTATCACTGATGATGTTAACCTTGCTTTTCTGTCTGAGAAAGTGGTGGTCAGTTTTCTTTACTATAAAGTTACTCTTTTCATCTCTGTTTCCATACTACATCAGTTGGAAGGAAATCACCACTTACATGTCCCACACTTAAGAAGTAGGGAGTTATTTGCTCCTTCATTAAGGGTGGTCTATCCATATAAATTGTTTGGAAGTATTCTGAACAGAAAATTTGTCTTCTATAGCTTATTTATTTATTCATTTATTTCAAACAGCATGGATTCAGATTTTGTTTTTTATTTTAGGTTATAATCTAATACTAATTTATTTTGTTTTTCAAAAGTGGTTCTAATCTTTGCTATTGGAACCTCTTTCAGTTGACCCCATGTCCCTTTGACATACCCCAATTTCTGTGATATGTTTTCTTGGATTGGTTGATTTTGAGCATTTCTTTACTTTCTAGCACTGTCAGATGCTCCAAGCTCATATTGTGTAGTTCCTTCACCTGTACTACAATCATTGTTGTCTCCAAAAGCTGCTATCATTAGGTAATGTTATTAGAAACCAAGGTCTGTGTGCTAAGTGTGACTGTTGATTCTAGGATATCATTCCTCCCTTTTCGTCTTATATATGTGTGTATGTGCATTTGTGTGTATAGACACACATATGTATAAACACATTAATGTCTGTGTACATATAACCCAGCTATACACATTACCTTTAAGTAGTAACCATCTGTTTCTATTAAGCCATATGTAACCATCTGTCTATATTAAGCTAAACATGGGGTCATGCTGATGTCTTAAACTCAAATTAATTTTCATATGGATCACACCAGACTCTGACCCTTGTTTATGTGTCACCTTTCTCTCTAACACTGAGAAACGTGGCACCCAACACCTACTATTCATTTACATAATTGTTTGATTAGTGGATACATTTATAAAAGTATTAGAATTGTTAGCCTGTGACCCTGTGAAGAAAAATGGGATTAACTAAAGTATATTTATGTATAGTTTATTTTTACTTCAGTCTTAGGAAGTACTCATTTCCAATGTTACTTATGTCAGTAACTTTTCCCCCATGCTTTTCAGGGTGAATGTTTCCTACATTTTTTAATTTTTAATCCAGTCAGATTGTTTTGTAGCATTCTTTATTGTACTCTGAATCTACAGACTTCCTTCATTTATTTATTCAACAATCTTCCTTTCTTCCTGTAGATTAAAGTTTCTGATCTTCCTGAAAACCTTATTTGACATTTCTTTGAGGGCACATCTGCTGAGAATGAATTCTATTAGTTTTTCTTTGTTTGAAAAAGTTCCTATTTCTCCTCCACTTTTGAAGGATAATTTTACAGGATATGGAATTCTAATGGGTGATTTTCTTTCTTCTAAGATTTCAGATATTTCGTTCTATTCTCTTCTTGCTAGCATGATTTCTGAACAAAAATCCATTTTGATCATTTGCAATTCTTATTGCTGTTTCTCCATGGATATTCTTTTTTTGGTCATGATGGTGGTGTTTTTGTTGTTGTTGTTGTACCCGTTGATGTTTTGCCTAGTCTTCTTTCAAGATTTTTATTTTTCCAAAATTTGAAAACAATATGCTCAGGTGTAGATCTTTGTTACCTATTTTGTTTGGTGTTCTCTGAGCTTTCTGAATCCATCTCTTGGTGCCTCTCATCAAGTTTGAAAATTCTTGGCCATTGTTATTTCAGTTTATTTGGTTCTGCTCTCACTCCTCTGGCATTCCAATTACAATACATACACTATATAGCTTTTGAAAGTGTGCACAGATCTTGAGTATTCTGTTTTGTTAAGGGTGGGGAGAGTTCCATTTTATTGTTTCTGTTTCTAATTCTTTTTACTATTTTATTTTAATTTGAGAAGTTTCTATAAACATTCAAGCTTACTAATTCTCTTCTGGACCATGTTTAGTTCACTGATTAGCCCAACAAAAGCAGCTTTTATTTGTGTTACAATGCTTCTATCTCTAAAGATTCCTTTGGCTTCTTCAGAGAATTAGAGAAAGCCACCATAAATTTCATATGGAACCAAAAAAGAGCCAACATAGCCAAGACAATTCTAAGCAAAAACAAATACCAAAAACAAAAAACAAAAAAACAAAACCAAAGTTGTAGGCATCACAATATCTGATTTCAAGCTATACTACAAGGCTGCAGTAATGAAAACAGCATGGTACTTCTACCAAAACAAATATATAGACCAATGTCACAGAACAGAGGTCTCAGAAATAACACTACAGACCTACAACCATCTGATCGTTGACAAACCTGACAGAAATAAGCAATGAGAAACAAGATTCCCCATTTAATAAATGGTGTTGGAAAAACTGGATAGCCATATGCAGAAAGCTGAAACTGGATCTCTTCCTTACACCTTATACAACAATTAACTCAAGATGAATTAAAGATTTAAGCATAAGACCTAACACCATAAAAACCCTAGAAGAAAACCTAAGCAAAACCATTCAGGAAATAGGCATGGGCAAAACTTCATGACTAAAATGCCAAAGGCAATGGCAACAAAAGCCGAAATAGACAAATGGGATCTAATTAAACTAAAGAGCTGCTGCATAGCAAAAGAAGCTATCATCAGAGTGAACAGGCAACCTACAGAATGGGAGAAAATTTTTGCCATCTACCCATCTGACAAAAGGCTAATAGCCAGAATCTACAAAGAACTTAAACAAATTTACAAGAAAAAAGCAAACAACCCCATCAAATAATGGGCAAAGGATGTGAACAGACATTTCTCAAAAGAAGGCATCTATGCACCCAACAAACATATAAAAATAAAGTTCATCAACACTGATCATTAGAGAAATGCAAATCAAAGCCAAAATGAGACAATATCTCATGCTGTTAGAATGGCAATCATAAAAAAGTCAGTAGACAACAGATGCTGGAGAGGATGTGCAGAAATAGGAACACTTTTACGCTGTTGGTGGAGGGTAAATTAGTTCAACTACTGTGGAAGGCAGTGTGGTGATTCCTCAAGGATCTAGAACTAGAAAAACCATTTGATCCAGCAATCTCATTACTAGGTATATACACAAAGGATTATCAATCATTCCACTTTAAAGACATATGCACACAAATGTTTATTGTGGCACTGTTCACAATAGCAAAGATTTGGATCCAGCTCAAATGTCCATCGATTACAGACTGGATAAAGAAAATGTGTCACATATACACTATGGAATACTCTGCAGCCATAAAAAAAGTTGAGTTCATATCCTTTGTAGGGACATGGATGAAGCTGGAAACCATCATTCTCAGCAAACTAACACAAGAACAGAAAAACGAACACCACCTGTTCTCACTGGTAAGTGGGAGTTGAACAATGGGAACACATGAACGCAGGGACAGGAATATCACATACCAGCACCTGTTGGTGGTGGGGTGCTAGGGGAAGGATAGCATTAGAAGAAATACCTAATGTAGATGACAGGGTAATAGGTGCAGCCAACCACCATGGCACATGTATACAAAGCTGCACGTTCTGCACATGTACTCCAGAACTTAAAGTATAAGAAGAAAAAAATTTCTTTGGATTTTCTTCAAGGTTCTAAATCTCTGCTTATGTTACCTATCTTTTCTTGCATGTTGTCTACATTTTTTCATTAGTTCCCTTAACATAAGCATCATAATTATTTTAAATTCCTTGTCTGATAATTCTAAAATTTTTGTCACATCTGAACTTTCTTCTGATGTTTGCTTTTACTATTCACAGTGTAATTTTTCTCTCACCTGTTTGCATGCCTTGTGATTCTTCTGTTGTTGGAAGTCAGACATAATATATTGGCTAATAGGAATTGAAGTACATTGGCCTTTAATCTGATGTGTTTTATGCTAATATACCTAATAATTTTAGGCTGTGTTTAATATTTGCTATACCTGCAGATACCAGTGGTTTTAAATTCTTCTGTTGTCATAGTTTTAGTCTTCTTTCTTGACTTTAAGCTTCCCTAGGTACTCCTCCTAAGAGAAAGTCTGTGTCTTATAGCATATTCAACTATAATTTACTGTTATTAATGGAGCCCTTTTGGTATGGTGGCCAGGATGTGAGGTAGAAGAAGAGATCTATAATCTTCTGATTAAAACTCAGGGTTTTAGTGGATCTTTTGTCTGTGCTGTAACCTTCACAAGTCTTTTCTAGTGGTATATTTTTATCCCCCTATAAGTTAGACAATAAATCTAGAGGATCCATAGAATGAGGAATGAACTTCCTCAGCTTGGATAAGAGTCTAGTAATGTCATTTTCCCTGGGAGTGGACCCTGTTATAGAGATATATTTCTAAATATATTTCACAGTGGTTACCCTTTTCCTCACCCTGCCAATATTATGAGAGGGTCTTTACTGAATCTTTACTGAATCTTCACTATAGAAACCTGGTTTTACCTTTACCTACTAGGTTTCTACAGGTAAATGTAAGGTAAAATGAGGAAACTGCAGCCCAAGGTAGTTTCTCAAGATAATGCACATGTATCCTCTAGGAATTCATCAAAATTACTATTTAAGTATTATTAATCAGGTGTGGTGGCTCTCGCCTGTAATCCCAGCACTTTGGGAGGCTGGGGCCAATGGATGACCTGAGATTAAGGATTCAAGACCAGTCTGGGGAAAATAGCAAAACCCTGTCTCTACTAATAAAACAAAAATTAGCCAGTCATGATGGAACATGCCTATAATCCCAGCTACTCATATATTGGTATGATGTAGAGTGGTAAAGCTGCTCCTTAAAATATTGTGGGCATTTCTTAAAAAACAGGACATTCAATTTTTGTAGAAACCATTAATTGCACCTCTGGCCTTTTATTCCATAGAAATAAAACTTACATTTACACACACACACACACACACACACACACACACACACACACACTAGCACGTTGTTGGTATGGCCAGGTGTGGAGCATATTCATATACAGAAAAATTTAGAACAGTTTTATTCATAATAGCTCAAAACTGGAAACAACCCAGATGTCCTTCCACCTTCAATCATGCATGTTCACGCCTAAACAAGCTGTGGTACCTCCATACCATGGAATATTATCTATCTGTAAAAAGTAGCAAAATATACAAACAACCTGGATGAATTCCAAAAAGTTACTCTGAGGAAAAAAAATATTAAAAGGTTACATACTCTTATTATTCCATTGATATAACATTTAAATGACAAAGTTTTAGAAATAGAAAACATATTAGTGGTTGACAGAGGTGAAGGATGGAGTGGGGATTGCAGGGAAGTTGGTGAGGCTACCAAATGACAACATGAAGGATCTTTGCGGTAATGGAAAAGTATCTGTATCTTTACTGTCTCAATGTCAATATCCTGTTTGTAGTATTTTATTTTCATTTGCAAGATATTTTTATTGGAAAAATGGGTAAAGGGCCTATGAAATTTCTCTCTTATTTCTCACAACTTCACATGAACCTACAATTATCTCAAAATACGAAAGTTTATTTTTTAGAAATACCCTTTCACTACAACTATTTTTATTTCTGTGAATTATGTATATAATGACTAAAATATAAAAATTCCAGAAAGGATTCACTGGATCCAGATGGTAAATAGTAATGACTATTTTTCCAGGTATACTGAGAGATAAAAGTAAAATTAGAATATCCAATCTGAAGCTGGTTGACAGTGCATTCATTTCACAATCTGTGTCTTTACAACCTTGAAAAGGCATCTAGAGGCTTTAATTTTCTTTGATGTCATTGGCTGAAGCTGTTATAACTTGCTTGTACAGACTTTTCTTTATAAATGTTGTGAGATATTTTTATCACTTCTTAGGACTGCAATTGAAGCCTGTAAAATGAAGTATTTTTCTAAATCATGATCTACAAAGAAGCAAGTACATACTATTATAAATTATGAATAATGGTTCCCATATCAATGACTGACAAGAGCATTATTTGAATATTGCTTTTTAAAATGTTAAATTACTTATTTATCATGCATTTGTTACCCAGAAGCACATATGAATCCAAATTTATTTACATAAGTTAACTTATGCAAATATTCTTTAGAGTACATGGCGTATTATATTTCCTAGACAAAAAATTGCCTTCAGGCTTCAGGTCAATCATCCTGCATGAAATTTTTTTGTGATTTATGGGAGGCATCACATCTGTTTCTTCAAGTAAAATCTAAGGGGAAGTGGCTATATTAAATAATAAAATACACTGATATTATTGAAAGCCAGGAAATTTCCCACTGTAGTACATCTCCGTCTGACACTATTTTTATTTTTTCTTTAAATGTAAATTCTATAGCGTTAACCTGAACAAGAAATCGTGTGATCCTATTCTTTGTCACTCCTGAACACAGTGATTCATAGAATTTTGATACTATAAATCAACTCAGAGATCAAATTTTAGTTTAAAACCCATATTTTATACAAAGGGAAGTGAGAGTCAGGACTTATGTAACCCACCCAGATAATGTTAAAAAAGATGTGTATCCTTTCTTCCTGAACTAGTTCTCTTCCTACTCTGCCCCTCTACTTGGAATAGGGGCAGAGTAGGATGAGAACTAGTTTAGGAAAAAAGGATACACGTCGTTTAACATTATCACCAGAGTACTTTACAGAAATTTTTACACTTCATTATTACGTGAAACTAAATATTAAAAAGGAAACTTGTTGCTCCTAATTTCACTATTAATTTAGATTTCATTTTATATGAAAAGATATTCTAGACGCCTGTAAGAGTGTATTATATTCTCCTTTTCTCTTTTGATGCATTTCTGTGGGGCACTTATGAGGATCTCTACTAGGTAAAACAGATTTTTTTAAAGGCCTCCTTTGCTCCCCTTTGCAATCCTCACCAGACGAGCCCTTGAGGGAGATTATGAAATTACTGATCTGTATTATTAAGCAATAAAAGAGTGTATTAAAATCCAGCCTTAATAAAGGTAATGAACATGCATTCAGTGAAGATATAGCTTAAAATAATTTAGGTTAACATAGAATTTGGAACTGGAAATTCAGAACATGGTCCATTTATTTATTGTGGCCTGTCCAAGGACTGGAATAGGACTCAGCAATATGTCAAAAGTATGCAAACCAGTCACAGAGCCTCATTCTTTCTTATGTTTACAAGCCTAAGAAAACATAAAAGGATATGAGGGCTTCAGTTGAGAGGATAATGTAAAAGGTGCCTCATCCTTCAAAAAGATTCCTCCATATGCCCCTAAGCCTAAGAGTTATCTGCATTATGAATCTTCTCTTAATTTATACCATTCTGTGATATAATTCATTACATTTAATGAGAATATTTTTTCCCTCAAATTTGGGAATTATTTAGAGCCAGGGAATTGTGCAAATTGATTTTGTATCCATAGCACATGAAATAAAAACTGACTCATAGAGAAAAGTCTGCAATAGTTGCTAAATAAACATTTAAATTGATTGAAAAAACTAAGCCTGTCATACTATAGAATGAATACATTTTATTCAATTATATTTTTATTGAGTAACTACTACATTATACAATAAAGCTTTACTTAAAGAATAGATTCTTGTATTGACATTCAACTAAGAAAAGTAGAGTAACATTAAAGCATAGGACAAGCTTAGCTTAAATATTTGTGGAACAGGTTTTATACTAGCAGAGGAGAGCATGAGGGCAGAGGAAAGGGTAAAAAATGAGACTTTTATAAATTTTGTTTCAAACCGTAATGGTAGCCCTACACTTGCAGTGAACATCACATGAAAATCCAAATGTTGATAATGTCTGACTAAGGCAATACAATAAAGCACAAGCCTTGCTTCCAGAATTTTAGTGACTAGCTAAGGAAACACTATGTATATATAAAAACATGCAGCAATACAATTTATAGAGTATTAAACACTAACTATACGACCTTGAAAACTTATTTTAAATTTCTCCAAATCTGTTTCCTCATCTATAAAATGAAGATAATATCTATCATCTTTCTATCTCCATGATCTGTCTTTTTCATTCATACCATTATCATTTGTCATTAAATGGCATTGGGAATATCTATGCCACTGCTAATTTAATGCATACAGGAAAATAGGGTCTAAACATCACCTAATCAAACAACGTCAAAATTCACTAGGTCATCCACAATTTATTGAGCACATACTCAGTACCAGTACTGAATGTACAAAAAAGCATCTACAAACTTCTTCTCTAGAAACTCAGATTTTTTTTTTTGGAAATAGAGGCTTGAAAAATTAGATTACTTCAATGTCATTAAGTAAGTGACATGATAAGAGAAAGGAGAGGTTGCTACAGCGTCAAAATAAAATAGTTATGCAATGGCAGACTTTGGATACATGGAAAGATTTTCTAGAGGAAAGAACATATAAATTGGAACTACATTTGGAAGTAAAAGTAATCCTGGAGATAGGATGTTGCAGAAAGTGTTCTAAACAAAACTAAATTTATAAACAAGAGCCTAAAGAATAAGTAGAAAGCTGCTGGATGCAATGACTCACACCTGTAATCTCATCACTTTGGGAGTCTGAGGCGGGCAGATCACTTGAGACCAGGAGCTTGAGGCCAGCCTGGTCAATGTGTAAAACCCCATCACTACTAAAAATACAAAAATTAACCAGATGTGGTGCTGCACGCCTGTAATCCCTGTACTCAGGAGGCTGAGGCAGGACAATCATTTGAACCCAGGAGGTGCAGTTTGCAGTGAGTTGATATCATGCCACTGCACTCCAGCCTGGGTGACAGAGTGAGACTCCATCCAAAAAAAAAAAAAGAACAAGTAGAAAGCATGGATCAGTTGAAAAGTAATAAGAACTTAGTACAATTTATTTTTGTTATGTTACCTAATATTTTAACTACAAATAAGTTGGATGTAGGGGACAAAAAATAGATGAAAAATTATAATAGTACTAATAAAAAGATAGATGGTAGAGATAGAGAGATGATAGATACTATCCTCATTTTATAGATGAGGAAAGTGAGGTTTAAAGAAATGTAAAATAAGTTTTCAAGGTCATATAGTAAGCATCAGAGCTAGAATTTGAATTCAGGTGATGTACATTAAGAAACCTGAGTTTCAATGAGAACACATGGACACAGGGACGGGAACAACACACACCAGGGACCTGTCGACGGTAGGGGGTGGCAAGAGGAGGGAGAGTATCAGGACAAATAGCTAATGCATGTGGGGCTTAAAACCTACATGATGGGTTGATAGATACAGCAAACCAACATGACACATGTATATCTACATAATAAACCTGCACATTCTGTGCATGTTTAAAGTAAAAAAAAAAAAAAAAAAAAAAAAAAAAAAAAANAAAAAAAAAAAAAAAAAAAAAAAAAAAAAAAAAAAAAAAAAAAAAAAAAAAAAAAAAAAAAAAAAAGTAAAAAAAAAAACCCTGAGTTTTAACAATACCAGTGCCTTCCAAGCACAGACTAAAGCCTTCATAATATAATTGTTTTTAAAAAAATCCAAGTTTAGATGACAATAGACACATTTTCACAATTTCCTCTTTATATGTTAAGCTATAAAGAATTTGAAAATTATCATAAGGGCAGTGGAAAAATACAGTCATGTGTTGCTTAAAGACAGGCATATATTATGGGAAATGCACAGTTGGTCAATTTTATCAGTGTGTAAACATCTTATAGTTTACTTAACACAAACCTAGATGGTATAGTTGATTACACACCTAGGCTATATATTATAATCTATTGTTCCTAAGCTATGAACCTACACAAAGTGTTACTGTATTGAATACTGTAGGCAATTGTAACACGATGGTAAGTATTTGTGTATCTAAATGTGTTTTAAAATAGGAAAGGTACAGTAAAAATTCATTATGGTAATCTTAAGAGACCACTGTCATATATGCCATCCATCCTTGATTGAAACATCATTATGATGCACATGACTATATTTAAAGATTCTACACTACAAAATGTTTTGCAATTCAAAAATATCTCTTTGGATAAAGCTTGGAGAAACTTATTTAGCAGGGAAAAATTGGAAACCAAAAAGAGTGTTAGAAAGTTGTTTTAGAAATCCAGGTGACAAAAGGAGGAGGCAGATACCGAAGAAAGAGAAAAAGGCACAGAAAATTATAAAATAAAAGTGTATATGATATATTTAGAAAAGTGTGATTGATTTTTATATGCAAGAAAGTATTATAAATTTGGAACACATGAAAAGGCTACATTTGAAGACTTTTCCATATAAGCCAAAGAAATGTGAAATTTACCATGTATGTAAGAAAATCCATAAGTAGTTAAGCAAAGAAACAGTTGTACAAATGCATTTAACAAAAATAAACCTATGAATTGTCATTTGGGTTGTTAAAAGGACCATTAAATTTTATTTTGGTTGAATACAATATTACACAGCACAGAAATCATTCCATGTACAGCATAAGTAAAAGTTTGGTAATTAAAAACTGTATCTTGATGCATTGCTGAGCTTTTGTGGAAAAAATATGGGAGTTTCTCAAGGTAAAGAAATGTTAAGACATACATACAGAAAGTAAGTGAGAATGAGGCATGTGCAATGAGAGTGAATTTTTATACATAGCGTGCAGAAAAACAAGAGACTGGTCTTGGGACCTAGGCAGAGTAAGAGGTCAGATCAGAGTCTGTTACATCAGACCACGACATCACTTCTATGTGGTCTTTCCAGCCTCTAATTGTAGATGAAAAAGACAGAAAGAAAAAACAGCAAGAAAGCAAGAAAACAAGAAAGCAAAGCAAGCAAGCAAGAAAGAGAAAGAAAGAGAAAGAAACAAAGAAACAAAGAAAGAGAAAGAAAGAGGAAGGAAGGAAGGAAGGAAGGAAGCAAGGAAGGAAGGAAGGAAGGAAGGAAGGAAGCAAGGAAGGAAGGAAGGAAAGTCTCCCAAATTTCTAACCTACAGCATTCATTTTGATGTGTTTTGAAGTACAATACAAAACATATTAAGCCACAAATATAATTTAAATTTACCTGGGTTGGTAGTGTCCCAAGGTGACTGTAAGAATCAAATAGAAGGAAATTTACTTGGAATGCAGATTATAAAAAGCAGTCTCAACATTTCTGATAAATAAAATTCTAGAATCAGGCAATTACATTTAAAAAAAAACCTTACTAAGTACAAGAGAAAAGAAGCCACTCTCTATAAGTCCCCCAAAAGAAATATAAAACTAAAATAATAAAACCTAACAAAAGTCAATGATACAAGAAAAATTACATGGAGAGTTAGTCATGCAAAGCTTGGAAATATTAAAATGATCATAAACAAAGATAAACTAAATACGTTCAATATGCAGAAAAATAAAATACAGGACTGAAAATAAGCAAGGCCAGATGAGACTGAGAAAGTGATCAGACAGATTTAAATAATTAAAAAATGTAAAACCACTATAGAACTATTCTAAAAGAAAATATAATGGTTGAAGAAAAACACTCAATGGATGATGTATTAAACAGCAGATAGACAAAGGTATAAAAAAAAGTTAGTAAAGACAGATCCGAAGATCTGTCTATGCAATGTCATGTGAAAACAAAGATATGAATTTTAAAACAGAGATTAAGAAACGAAACATATAGGCTGGGTACAGTGGCTTATGCCTGTAATCCCAGCACTTTGGGAGGCAGAGATGGGTGGATCACTTGAGGTCAAGAATTTGAGATCAGTCTGGCCAACAAGGTGAAACCCTGTCTCTACTAAAAATACAAAAACTATGTAGGCATGATGGTGGGAGCCTGTAATCCCAGCTACTCAAGAGGCTGAGGCAGGAGAATCACTTGAACCCAGGTGATGGAGGTTGTAGTGAACTGAAATTGCACCACTGCACTCCAGCCTGGGTGACAGAGTGAAACTCTGCTTAAAAAAAAAAAAAAGTGAAATAAAATATATAAAATCAGAAAAAAAGCATATCTAATTGTACTTTCTAAAGTGGATAACAGATAAAATTTAAGAGATAGTCAAAATGAGGAAATCATTTGACAATTTTTTTAATTTGATACACAATATTGGTAGTCAGTGTCTAATGAATAAAAAACTGAGATGAAGATAAATAAATTTACATGGAATCATGATATAACTACAGTATAATAAAAAAAAAAGTAAAGATCTTCAAGATTGCTGTAGATGAAAGAGGATTTCCCACAAAGGAATGAACATTTGGAAAAACTAACCAGTAGTCAACTTTTCAATGACAATAAAATCTAGAATGGATTAGAATGACCTACGCAGCTCAGATAAAACACATTTCCACATAGAATTCTATACCCAATATTTTAAAACAAAGGTTAAAGACATTTTGGGAAATAAAGCAACAATGGGCAGTTATTTATTGAAGGAAACTCTAAAGAAGGTACCCAAAAAAAAATAAAAATATTCTCAGATAATCTCATATAAAAAGGAAATGGTAAAGTAAAGAAAATTGCACAAAACAATAACATTTAACTTGTGAAGTTAAAAATAAAAGAATGAATTAAAAAACTGAAAAAAATGAAAATTATGAAACAGATTTTAAGTTAAACAAGTACTTCAATTTTTTGGAAAAAGAGTAACTATGTTTATTAACTCCTAAATTTCAGACAAAATATTAAGTTTTCTTGATAACTAACAAAATAACAAATTATTTAAATTCCAAATTAAGAGCAGGGCAATAATAAGAAAAAAAAAGTTTAAAAATGAATCCAAATGAAAGCAAAGAAAGAGAAAAACAGGTACTAGAAGTAAAACATAAAATTATAAAATAAAATTATGTATGAAAATAATTCAAATAAATGAATTATCAAAATTAATGGAAGTACAATAATATAACATTTAAATTGAAACAAATATTAGCCAGATATTTAAAAAATTCAACTATATTCTTGTTAAAAAGATATATCTGAAGAGTAAGAAAACAAAATTTGAACACAAAAGACAGGAAAAATAATTGCATAGACTAGAGGCAAAAAAATAGGAAATTTCCAGAAACAAAACCAATAAAGAATGAGTATGTTGAGGATACAACAAATTTGTTATTTTATGAAAATTGAAAAGCATTTAAGGTTTAAAATTACCAAAAAGTAAGAATGGGAATTTTACTGCACAATCACAAATTATCAAAATAAACAAAGAAGTAAAGATTTGGACAGATAACGCGAGACGCGGTTATTCAGAGCGGTTGACAGTGTGTTCATGATGTAATACTGCTAGGGTTTAAGTCTTGGCTCCACCACGTTTTTAATGTACAACACTGGACAAATTATGTGTTCCTTTTTCTTGTTTCTAAAGTGTAGATTAATAGTAGTATCTAAAACATAGGACAGTAATAAAATCAATGGGGTTAATTCATATAAAAGTACACAGAAGAAAGCTGGAACATCAGAGTTCAGCAAATATATATTATTATTATCATTATTACTATTGAAATGCTTATACTCAATAATCAAAGCAATACAAAGTAAGCTAGAATTTGATTCCATTTAATACTCAACTGACTAGAAAATTCTGAAAATAAATTTCCATCAATAAACAATACTGTAAATTTATCGGAGATTGTAAATTTGTATAACCATCATGGAAAATGACCACAAATAAAATCATTAAATTCAATCAAACTAAGCAATAATAATATAAGAAATAAAATCATTTTCCCACATGCATTTACAAACAGCAATCTACTAAAAGATAAATACAAATTAAACTTGCAAATTTCTAGACGTCAACAATAATATTTTTAAAATTCAAAATTTATCATATAATTCTAAAGAAGTGATAACATGAAGAGTCATTGTTTCAAATTCCTAGATCAACACAATTTAATAAAGATCATCTATATGCTGATGACTTCCAAATTTATTTCTCTAGTCTAAATGCTTTGCCTGACCTTTAAATTTAACCACTAATTACCTATTTGGCATATTTTTATTCATGGCTAATAAATCTTTCATTCTCAGCACTGCAAGTCCATCCTATAGGCTCCCCATTAGATAAATACACTAAGATAGATACCATTTTTTCCTGCTTTTCAGGCCTTGAATCCTTTCTTTTTTTTTTTTTT
>NW_016107439.1:7158987-7232385 GCF_001604975.1 Cebus imitator | reverse complement strand
CGTGGAGCACCTCTGCCCGGGAATTTCCTAGTCTGTGGGCAATAAAAACACGGCGTCCACTCACCCTCTGCGCTTTCACTGGGAGCTGCAATCCTGAGCTGTTCCTAAACGGCCATCTTGGATCCACCCTCCGCCTTGAATCTTTTCTATCACCTCTGATCTCCATCAGCAATTCTGTTGGCTCTCAAAAGATGGCTGCAATTCGACCCCATTTCAGTACCAGGATTGTCATCTTCCTGGTCTATGTTGACAAAATTTCTTGTCTTGACTCTCACATAGTCTCCTAATTGGGCTTTTTTTTTTTTCTTTGCCTAAATCCTTGTAATCTATTCTTAGCACATGAACAGAGTGATCCTGTTACAATGTAGAATTCATCATGTCTCCTCTCTGCTCAAAGTCCTCCAAAGTCTTCCAGATAAAGGCCAAATCTTTACCAGGCCCCACATGATCTGGTTAATGTTACCTCTCTGATCCCATGTCCTCAGGCCCTCTCACTGCCTGGCTCAGTCTCTAGCCACATACTTCTTTTTGACATCTCTCTGTTACCTCAGGGACTTTGCATTTTCTATGTTCTATTTCTATCTGCATGACTAATTCACTCACTCCTTTAGGTGTTTAAGCAAAAGTCACTTTTTCAGTGAGGCTATCCCTGACACTTTAACTAAATGTTTTAGCTGTGTTACACTTTTGTTCTTTTGTATCGGTTTTAACATTTGTGGACATTTAGCCACTCACAAAGATTCTCTTCTGCTTAATTGTGTAATTTTTACTGTAATAAATGCTGACACTGAGAGTTTACACATAATGTGTACTCAATGGATATTTATCAAATGAGTAGATGAATAAATTCTATGTGTATTCATATATAGTGAGCAAAAACATGTAACAGCAAACCATTTATAGTTCAGACAAGCATGAATATTGCTTAAATATGAATAAATACAGTAAATCATAAACAAAATTCCTAGCAGTAGCAATATCTGAAAATGGGACAAGGCAAAATATTTGGGAAGTCCCCAGTGCTACAAAGATATTAATAATGGTTTTTCCATAAGGGGCAATGGCATGGCGTTTATTATTATTATCATTTTTTATTATATATGTGCCTTATGTAAGTAGTTTTATTTTGACAATAAAAATAATAAAAAGGATGGGATAGAATTAAGGAAAGGATATCCAATAAAAGATTATTTTAATGATTTCAGCTCCTCTTTTTCATGTGCATGGGGTAATATACAAGTCATTTCTGGGTGATATCTGGGTAAAAATAGACTAAAAGACAAAATAAATTCATGTGGCTTAAACAATGAAATAATATTTAGATTTATATAAATAATATTTATTGCTCACTGTTCACAATAGCAAAAACTTGGAACCAACTCAAATGCTCATCAAGGATAGACTGAATAAAGAAAATGTGGCACATATACACCGTGGAATATTATGCAGCCATTAAAAAAGGATGAGTTCATATTCTTTGCAGGGACATGGATGAAACTGGAAGCCATCATTCTCAGCAAACTGACACAAGAACAGAAAAGCAAGCACTGCATGTTCTCACTCATAAGTGGGTATTGAACAATGAGAACACATGGACACAGGGAGGGTAACATCATACACTGCAGCCTGGGGGTGGGGGACTAGGGGAGGAATAGCAGGGGGTGGGGGAATTGGGGAGGGATAGCATTAGGAGAAATACCTAATGTAGATGATGGGGCAATGGATGCAGCAAACCACCACTATGGCACATGTATACTTCTGTAACAAACCTGAGCAATCTGCACACCTATCACAGAACTTATAATAAAAAAAAGATGTTCATTGTATTCTGAAAAAATAAAAAAGGAAGAAAAGGAAGTAAAACCATCCAGATTAAAAAGGAAAAAAAAATATATATATACACACATAGATTTTTCCACTAATGTAGCCTCACAAAAAATGCATACATATGTTATTATTTTTATGTATATTTATAGGTACCCATACATATCTTCCTAGGAAAAAGTCAAACATTTTTGAAGAGTAAGTCATGTATAATGAAGCAAGGAAAAGATTTATCTCATGAACAAATACATCGATAGCAGTCTAAAAAGCCACCTAGCATGGGTTTAATACAGTAAAGTCAATCCACTTAGCTATTTAGTAAATAAAATGCTTCATAAACCTATATCTCCTCAGAAATGACTGAAGGCATGTTTTCCCTAAATAAATAATGTTAAATTGTACAAACCATTAAAATATTAAATCTAATTAAGTAATGACACATTTACAAATGTTCCATAATATTGTTATGACTTTCTGAGGCCTGGTCTTTGTTAATATTGTCAAGTGCTTATTCTTTATACAGATGACAACTAAATAGATTTCAAGAGAAACATTTTACAGTGTGATTTATGCAAATTAATTGATTTAGTTGCAATTAAGTTGCTTCAGCAACTTAAACAGCTAATTTGATTATCTCAAAATGTTTTCCTTCACTAGGATTTATAAAAACTTTAAATCAGTTCCCCACTGTAAAATTGTAAAATGACTTTACTAATTTTTACAGTGCCATATTTCTTCAGTTTTAACAAGATTCATTTTTTGAGTGCTTTAGACTCATCATGTATTATGTGACTGAAGCCCTTGACATTAAAGTTTATAAATCATGTAGTAAATATGTATTATAGTAATTGAACAGTAATGCATAGCATAAAGGTTTTCAAAGTTGACTGAAAATTTGAATTTGACCAATCATGTCTGAAACAAATGGAAAAACTTTTTTCAAGAAATTATGCATCATATTTGTCCTTGTACAATATTTTTGGTTACTACTGGTAATCTTTTTAGAAGAAAAATAGGCCAGGCACAGTGGCTCACGCCTGTAATCCCAGCACTTGGAGAGTTCGAGGCAGCCAGATCACAAGGTCAGGAGATGGAGACCGTCATGGCTAACATGGTGAAACCCAATCTCTACTAAAAATACAAAAAATTAGCTGGGCATGGTGGTGCATGTCTGTAATCCCAGCTACTCAGGAGGCTGAGACAGGAGAATAGCTTGAAGCCTAGAGGCAGAGGTTGCAGTGAGCTGAGATTGTGCCACTGCACTCCAGGCTAGGCGACAGAGTGTGACTCCATAAAAAAGAGAGAGAGAGGGAGGGAGAGGGAAGGAAGGAAGGCAGGAAGGGAGGGAGGGAGGGAAGGAGGGAGGAAGGGAGAAGGAGAGTAGGAAAGAAAAGAGAAAGAAAGAAAGAAAGAAGAAAGAAAGAAAGAAAGAAAGAAAGAAAGAAAGAAAGAAAGAAAGAAAGAAAGAGAAAGAAAGAAAGAAAGAGAAAGAAAGAAAGGAAGGGAGGGAAAAAGAAAAGAAAGAAGGAAATAAAGAGAAAGAAAGAAAGAAAGAAAGAAAGAAAGAAAGAAAGAAAGAAAGAAAGAAAGAAGAAGGAAAGAAAGAAGAAAGAAAGAAAAGAAAAGAAAAGAAAAGAAAAGAAAAGAAAAGAAAAGAAAAGAAAAGAAAAGAAAGGAGGAAAGATAAAATCCAGCAAACATATTAAAAAGTAAAGTTTTTACTGGACAATGAGATGGGTAGTAAGCGTTTTCATTGGAAAGTGCAAATAGCATATTCAGCAAAGTTTTCATCAGCAGTTTCCAATACAGATTGTCATCTGTGTTGTACAGGTATGTGAAGTAAGCATTGCAAGAGACGAGGTGTAGATTTCACTCAATTTGTTGAGTTACTAAGTACCTGCACTCTGAAAGTGATTCTAAAATAAGTTCAAAACTATTTTTTGGAAGTTTTTTAATAACTACTGTAATGAAATAAATTATTATTTCTATCATGTGCTCCCTTTGTATATGTTCATTTTTTTGTTATTATTTTGCTTTTAATGGTGGGGGTGACAATGGATGTCATAACTTTCTATCAGACTCATCACAAGTTCATTCCCAGTCTTGTCAATTCTGTGAAATATGTCATATCTGAGATACATACAGTTGATTTTTAACATTAAGGTCACTAAATAGTAGACAGTTAAGGGAAGAAAATAAAGCATATGGAAAGGAAATATACATGTAGAGTAAAAATATGTCATCTTGGAAAAATATCATCCAAAATTAGGGGTATTTGAAGATGTGAGTCTACCAGCTAAATGCCTCTCTGATTCTTCCTAAAAGCTTTCACTTCTGAAATGCACAACCTACCAAGCCAGTTGAAGCAAAACAAGAAAAAAACTGTATTTTTGTTGTTGTTGTTGTTGTTGTTGTGCCAGCCCTTAAAGACTTACACTTTAAAGGATAAATATACTAGCATAAGAACCAATTCACTGATACCTACTCCAGCAGTTAATAATCACTTTTCTTGAGCCTGTTCAAAATGACATTTTGAAATGTCACTAAAGTCACTTGACTAACTTCAAATTATATATTTCACATAATCCTAGCCATATTTCTTTTACAAGTTTCAATATAAGCTGTACTTGACCCATAAAGGAGTGATTCTATACCTAATGCTTTTCGGTTTTGTTCTTTTTTTAAGGGGATGATTATAATAATTTCTAAAAGACATAGCATAAATAATATAATAGAAATGTTTTACTTCATATTCTCTGATAATTTGCAAACATGCAATTCTGCTGTATGTGTATATATATATACATATATATATATTTATATACATGCACATATATTTGATTCAACTCTTAATTACTTTTCTAGGAGACATTAGGTTAATTTTTTAAATTCAATAAGGGCAACAAAATATCAATCTAAAGTAAATTTGGGAGACTATACATACATAGTTTTGAGCAATTGGTACATTTGCTCTTGTAGGTTGATTGTTAAAATTGTTGTAATTATCCAGTTTCACTCTCTACCAAGGAGACTTTGCATCTCTGCACATGAAGAGTTGGAATTTATTTTATCTACCCTTGAATATGTTTTGACCTGTGGCATGCAGTGTCCAATTAAGTGAGTTGAAAGTGGTGCTGCGCCAGTCTGAGTCTAAGCCTCCAATGGGCCTTGAACTCTTCTTTCTCTCTAGGAAACCTGTCATTGACATGTGGAAGAACCCAGCCATTATAGTAGAGAAAAGAGACCACAAGAAAGAGACCTAAAGATCTTCCTAACCATCAGAAAACCCCAAGAAACAGCTATCTAGCTGATTTTCAGCACAATGCTTGAGGAACCCCAGCCAAATGAGAACTTCTTAACTGATCACAATCGAAATTGCCAACCAAAATAACCATGAGTTAAACATATGGTTGCTATATTAACGAGGTTGCAATTTTTTTGAATTTTTGCAATCAGACCTTGGTGGTGACCTTGAGCAGTAGGATATAAATTACTTTCACATGCTTAGCTTTCCAATAATGGAACACCAGGCATAAATTGTTAAACCCATTTATGCTTGGTGTTCCATTATTGGTAACCCCATTTATGATTAGTGTTTTATTATTGGGACACTAAGCATGCTAAGCTTTCAGGTAGTTTCTTATGGATAAGTTAGGTAATTGACCGAGTATACAACTAATTGTGGAAGAGACTGTTAGTTGTATAGCCCAGTATCTATAGTTTACACTATGATGTAAAACCTCTGATTTTTAGTGGGTACATTACCACTCAAAGTAAAAGCTGTTTCCCAGGCTCCGTTGCAACTAATGGTAACTATTTAATTAAGTTCTCATAAACAAAATATAAGAATAAGTTTTAAGATATTACTATGAATTCTACTTTAAAAGAAGAGTTTATGGCTTTTGTTTCCAAATTGCTCAAATTCCCAGAAAAAGTCAAGAAAAAGTCACTATTTGAAAACCACTAAAATAATTGTTGCAAGCAAGATTAACTGATGAATATTAAACATAGTGAGTAAGAGTTTAAGGAGAAATAGGATATTTACATAGTCTAATACTGTCTCCAAGATCTTTTTAGTTACTAAGTGAATATTGTAGTTTTATAGTTAAGAAATTTTACAGACACTCCCTTAATCAAGCAATCAAGCTAACATCACCATTAATGAGACAAATTGAAATCATAAACCTCCTGCTCACTGAAAAAAGCAGAATTCTTCAGTGGGATTCTCACCAAAAATGTTGTGTCTCAGTCTAATCCTGGGTAAACATCAGAAAAATCCGAATTGCAGGACATTCTAATAAATAACTGGCCACAAGTCTAAAAATGTTTCAACATCATGAAAAGAAGTAAAGAGTGAGGAATTGCCACAAATTCGAAACTAAGGAGTCATGAAAACTAATTTTAAAATGGGGTCATATTATTTAATTATAGGTTGGGAATATTCAAAAAAATCACCATATAGATGTATTCTTTAGAGATAGATACACACACAAAGTAATAGGAGAAAACATGACGGTGAAATATAAACACCAGCTTCGGAACAGGTTTTACATCTGAGATGAGGGAGAGAAATGTGGTTACAAAAGGACATAGAAGGCTCCAAATTTATTTTAAACGTATTTATTTTAAAATAAAAAACAAAACTAAAACAAATGTTGTAAAATATTAGGATGTGCTGGGACCTTGGTAGAGGCCAGACATTATTCATCTATTTTATTTCTGAACTTTTATATTTTTGAGGATATCATAAGAATAAAATTAATGTACCAAGGTATAGAATGAGGTGAACAAGAATCTCAAAAAGAAAAAAGAGTAATCTGAAAGATAGCTATTATTAATGTCTAAGTTAAGCTTATGGCATAGGAAGTACAAAGGTAAGACACGCAATCAATATGATTCGGTAAGTTATATATGAAGCATTAATAGAAAATTGTTCTAAGATTTGAAGGTTAAGAGTCTATAAGTTTGCTGATAGAGTATATTGAAAAGTAAAGAGGCATATACTGTTTTAGAGGACTTAACACAATAATAAAAGATAAAAGAGTCCACCAGAAAATTTGAAACGTAGGATTGGATCTCATGGAAGAGATTATAAATGGATAGGAGGGCACATATGAATGCTATAGTTACTTGCAGACAAAGAAAAAAGGAAAACAAAATAAAAAATAAGGAAGCAAACGGGAGAGCAACAAAATAGAAAAATGAACCTTATTTTGAAGTGCCATGTCATTGGTGGAAAGACATTTCCAGGTAAGAAGGAGAACCAAGCTGAAAACATGAAATGGAATCAAAAGGGCCATGAAGAAAGGATTAAGATTTTTTAAAATAAAGGATAAGTTCTCTGTTAGGTACTGTTTACATTTAAATATTTATTTCTTGTCATCAAATTTCACTTAGTAACAGGTCCTGAGAAAATAAACCATTATTTAAAAAATTAAAGAAGTTTTCTCTTTAATTTTTTTTTTAATTTCAGTAGGTTTTTCCGGAAACAGGTGGCGTTTGGTTACTTGAATAAGTTCTTTAGCAGTGATTTCTGAGATTTTGGTGCTCCCATCACCCAAGCAGTGTACACTGTAACCAATGTGTCTTTAATTCCCTGTTACCCCACATCCTTTCCCACAAGTCCCCAAAGTTCAATGTATCATTGTTATGTCTTTGCCTCCTCATAGCTTAGCTCCCATAAATGAGTGAGAACATATGATATTTGGTTTTCCATTCCTGAATTACTTCACTTAAAATTGTAGTCTCCAATTCCATCCAGGTTACTGCAAATGTCATTGTTTTGTTTCTTTTAATGACTTAGTAGTTGTTTATCATACATGTACATACCACATTTTCTTTATCCACTGGGCATTTGGGCTGGTAGCATATTTTTGCAATTGTAAATTGTAAAAATTAAAGATCTAAAGAAATTGAAACATGTTCATAAATGTGAAGACTTAAAATAGCTAAGATGGCAATACTCCCCAAATTGATTTACAGGTCCAATACAGTTTCTAACAGACTCATAACTATCTTACCATCATAAACTGACAAGCTAACCCTGAAATTCTTATGGAAATGTGAAGGATCTAGAACACCTCAAAAATATGGAAAAGGAAGAACAAAATATCATGACTATTATCTTCCATTTTCAAAACATACTACAAAGTAATAGTAATCAAGCAAGTTTAGTAATGGTATAAGGACAGGCATAAAGACCAATATAATAAAATACAGTTTTGAAATAAACCCTTACATTTTTGGCTAGTTGATCTTAATGAGGTTTCAAAGGCAATTAAAGGGGGGAAAGAATAATCTATTCAACAAATGATGCTGAGATAGCTGGATATGCAAAAAACGGATGTGAATCTCTACCTCACACTATATACAAAATTAGTTCACTATTAATCATAAACATATATAAAAGCTAAACCTATACAACTAATAGAAAAATAGAACTAAAATATTGTGAACTTTGGTTAGACAGTGTTTTCTTAGCTCTGATACCAAAATCACAACTGATTTAAAATAAATAAATAAATTGGACTTTTTATAAACTAAAGGTTTTTCTTCAAAGGACAATTCAAGAAAGTAAACAAAAAGCAACGATACTGGGGAAAAGGATTTTAAATCACCTATATGAGAACAGAGATTTATATAGATATACAAAGAACTTATTTAACTCAAAGATAAAGAGATAAAACAATTCATTTTAAAATATACAAGGGATTTCAACTGATATTTCTCCAAAGAAGGTACAAAAATGACAATTAAACACATAAATAAGATGTTAAACATAATCACTAGAGAACTCTAAGTTAAAAACATTGTATTTTGTAACTTTGCATTCATGGTATGGTGAAAAGATAACACAGTCAGTAGCATGTGCTGATGAGGATATGGAGAAACTACAATTGTTATACATTTCTGTGGGATTATAAAATGCTGAAGCCCCAATAAATGAAAACCTATCCTATGTTTGTAAATGAAGATAATTAATGTTGTTAAAATATTCATACTATACAAAGTGTTCTACAGATTCAATGTAATCCCTAATAAAATTTCAATGTCATTTTTATAGACTAGAAACAAATTTTAAAATTTATATGGAACCACACACACACACATAAAAGATAGAATAGCCAAGGCAACAATGAGCAAAAATAATAATGCTTGATACATTAGATTATTTCACATAAAACTATGCTACAAAACCATAGTAATTAAAACAGCAGAGTACTGGAAAAAAAAAATAGCCAGACTAAACAATGAAACAAAAATAGCCCAGAAATGAACTCATGCATGTATTGACAATTGATTTTGACAAAGGTGCCAAGAATACACAATGATAAAAGGATAACCTCATCAATAAATGATTTTGGAGAAACTGGAAATACACGTGCTAAAGAATGGAATTAGACCCCTATCTCATACCATATGCAAACAACAAGTCAAAATAAATTAAAGATTAAATATAAGATGAGGAACTGTAAAACAAATAAAAGAAAACATAAGGGGAAAATACATGACCTTAACCTGGACAATAATTTATTATATTTAACTCCAAAAGCTCAGGAAACAAAAGCAAAAATAAACAAATGAGATTATATAAAACTGAAAACCTTCTTTATAGCAAAGGAAATAATTAAAAGTATGACGAGATAGCCTATGGACAGAGAAAAAAAATATTTGCAAGCCATATATCCAGTAGGAAATTAATATTCTAAATTTATAAGGAACTCAAACAACTCAATAGCAGGAAAACAACAATAACAACAACAACAAAATAAGAAAAATATGGCAAAGGAATCTGAATAAATGTTTCCCAAAAAGAAAACATACAAATGGCTGATAGATATATGAAAATATGCTCAACTCTCATCATTAGAGAAATGCAAATTAAAACCACGATGAGATATCATTTTACACTTATCAGAATGGCTATTATAAAAAAGATACAAGACAAGTGTTGGCAAGAATGTGAAGAAAAAGAAACCCTTATACACTGTTGGTTACGATGTAAATTAGTGCAATCATTACAGAACACCCTATAAGAGGTTCCTCAAAAAACCAAAAATAGGATTATCATATGCTCCAGTAATCACACGTCTGGGCATTTACCCAAAAGAGTTGAAATCAGTTTGTTGAAGAGATAGTTACAGTCCTATGTTCATTGCAGCACTATTCATTGTAGCCATATGTCGAAGAACAGATAAATGAGAAAAGAAAATGTGATATTAAACACAATGAAATACTATTCAGCCTTTAAAAAGAAGATAATTCTGTCATGTGGGACAACATGTATAGTGTGAAAGAAAAATAAAAAACATGGTACCCCAATTCACTATGCCAAAAGAAAAAAAATTAAGCTGAAAGCTAAGTCATGCAAGTAACTTCCTTTCCTTTTGTTCCTAAGCAGGTAGCTATAGATAAAGGGTTAAATATCTCCACACATAGCTCCTCTGTGTTCACTTTATCTTATGTAAAGTGCCGATTTAATGAGTGGAAGACAAATGCATAATTCACTAGTCCCCTGCCTGCTCCTTTTCTCTTACAACATGTGTGTTACCATATCCTCCGTCTTCACTCTCCAGCCCACAGTCCCCTTTAAATATTGAAGCCCTCAAAATAATCTTTGGAGAAAGGCACAGACAACAGACTATTTCTGTGATTCTGTCTTTATTTATTCTAGACATTGTCCTTTATCTTGGCAAAATAAACTTATAAATTGATTAAGACCTGCCTCAGATACTTTTTGGTTTACAATGTAATTGGAGAACATAATGCTATGTAAAATAAGCCAGGTACACAATGACAACACATGCTCTCACCCATATGTGGAATTTAAAACAACTTCATAGAAATACAGAGTAGAGTGTTGGTTATAGAGGCTGGGGGCTGAGAAGAATGGAGAGATTATGGGCCAAGTTTAGTCTCAAACAGAAAGAATGAAGATTTTTTGAGAACTATTGCCCAGAATGCTAAATATAATTAATAATATTGTGTTGCACATTTCAAAATTGCTACGAGGGCAAATTTAAAATGTTCTCACCACTAAAAAGGTAAACATTTGAGTTAATTAATATGTGAATTAGCTTGATTTAATTATTCCACATGTACTCATAAATCATAACATCACTTTGTACCCAATAAATGGAAATAATTATGAATTATTAATTTATAATGAATATGTTAAAAATTTTGATTTATTTATTTTACTTTAGGCGCATACTATATGTGGCATTTCTCCCCATGTTATCCCTCCCCACACACCCCTCCCTCCTCACCCCCCATTGTCTCTCCCCTACCCCCCAAGTGTCCCCTGTGTGTGATGCTCCCCTCCCTGAGTCCACATGTTCTCATTGCTCAACACCCACCTATGGGTGAGAACATGAGGTGCTTGGCATTCTGTTCTTGGGTCAGTTTGCTGAGAATGAGGATTTCCAGATTTATCCAAGTCCCTACAAAGGACACAAACTCATCGTTTTTTATGGCTGCGTAGTATTCCATGGTGTATATGTAGCACATTTTCTTTGTCCAGTCTATCATTGATGGGCATTTGGGTTGGTTACAGGTCTTTGCTATTGTACACAGGGCTGCAATGAACATACGTGTGCATGTGTCTTTACAGTAGAACAATTTATAGTTCTATGGGTATATACTCAATAGTGGGATTGCTGGTTCAAATGGAATTTCTATTTCTAGATCCTTGAGAAATCGCCACACTGTCTTCCACAATGGTTGAACTAATTTACATTCCCACCAACTGTGTAAGAGTGTTCCTATTTCTCCGCATCCTCTCCAGCATCTGTTCTCTTCTGATTTTTTTAATGATCACCATTCTAACTTGCGTGAGATGATATCTCAATGTGGTTTTGATTTGCATTTCCCTAATGACCAGTGATGATAAGCATTTTTTGATTTGTTTGTTGGCCTCATATATGTCCTCTTTTGAAAAATGTCTGTTCATATCCTTTGCCCACTTTTGATGGTTTTTTTTTTTTTTCTTGTATATCTATTTTAGTTCTTTGTAGATTCTGGATATTAGCCCTTTGTCAGACGGGTAGATTGTAAAAAATTTTTCCCATTCTGTTGGTTGCCAATTCACTCTAATGACAGTTTCTTTTACTGTACAGAAGCTCTGGGGTTTAAGTAGATCCCATTTGTCTATCCTGGCTTTTATTGCCATTGCTTTTGGCGTTTTAGTCATGAAGTCCTTGCCTATGCCTATGTCCTGGATGGTTTTGCCTAGGTTTTCTTCTAGTGTTTTTATGGTGTTAGGTTTTATGTTTAAATCTGTGATCCATATGGAGTTAATTTTAGTGTAAGGTGACAGGTAGAGGTCCAGTTTCTGCTTTCTGCACATTGCTAGCCAGTTTTCACAGCACCATTTATTAAACATGAAGTCCTTTCCCCATTGCTTGTTTTTGCTGGTTTTGTCAAAGATCAGATGGTTGTAGATGTGTAGTGTTCCTTCTGGGGTCTCTGTTCTGTTCCATTTGTCTGTGTCTCTGTTTTGGTACCAGTACCATGCTGTTTTGATTACTGTAGCCTTGTAGTATACTTTGAAGTCTGGCAGTGTGATGCCTATGGCTTTGTTCTTTTTGCTTAGGATTGTCTTTGCTATGTGGGGTCTCTTGTGATTCCATATGAAGTTTAAAGTGATTTTTTCCAGTTCTGTGAAGAAGGTCATTGGTAGCTTGATGGGGTTAGCATTGAATCTATAGATTACTTTGGGCAGTATGGCCATTTTCACAATATTGATTCTTCCTGACCATAAGTATGGAATGTTTCTCCATCTGTTTGTGTTCTCTCTTACTTCATTGAGCAGTGGTTTGTAGTTCTCCTTGAATAGGTCCTTTACATCCTTTGTTAGTTGTATTCCTAGGTCTTTTATTCTTTTTGTAGCAATTGTGAATGGGTGTTCGATCTTGATTTGGCTCTGTGTTTGTCTTTTATTGGTATATAGGAATGCTTGTGATTTTTGCACATTGATTTTTTATCCTGAGACTTTGCTGACGTTGCTTATCTGTTTGAGAAGATTTTGGGCTGAGATGATAGGGCCTTCTAGATATACAGTCATGTCATCTGCAAACAGAGACAGTTTGACTTCCTCCTTTCCTAATTGAATACACTTTACTTCTTTTTCTTGCCTGATTGTTCTGGTTAGAACTTCCAATACTATGTTGAATAGAGGTGGTGAGAGAGGGCATCCTTGTCTAGTGCCTGATTTCAAAGGGAATTCTTCCAGCTTTTGCCCGTTCAGTATGATATTGGCTGTGGGTTTGTCATAGACAGCTTTTATCATTTTATGATGCATTCCATCAATATCTAGTTTATTGAGAGCTTTTAACATGAAGTGCTGTTGAATTTTATCAAAGGCCTTCTCTGCATCTATTGAGATAATCATGTGATTTTTGTCTTTGGTTCCGTTTATGTGATTGATTACATTTATGCATTTGCATATGTTGAACCAGCCTTGCATCCCCAGGAGGAAGCCTACTTGCTCATGATGGATAAGCTTCTTGATGTGCTGTTGCAATCTGTTTGCCAGTATTTTATTGAGGACTTTTGCATCAATGTTCATCATGGATATTGGCCTGAAGTTTTCTTTTTTAGTTGAGTCTCTGCCTGGTTTTGGTATCAGGATGATGTGGGCCACATAAAATGAGTTCAGGAGGATTCACTCCTTTTGTATTGTTTGATGCAGTTTCAGAAGGAATGGAAGCAGCTCCTCTTTGTACATCTGGTAGAATTCAACTGTGAACCCGTCTGGACCTGGACTTTTTTTGGTTGGTAGGCTATTGATTGCTGCCTCTACTTCAGCTCTTGTTATTGTTCTATTAAGGGTTTCAGCTTCCTCCAGGTTTAGTTTTGGTAGAGTACAAGTGTCTAGGAATTTACCCATTTCTTCCTGGTTTACTGGTTTATGTGAGTAGAGCTGTTTGTAGTAATCTCTGATGGTAGTTTGTCTTTCTGTGGGATCAGTGGTGATATCCCCTTTATCATTTTTTATTGCCTCTATTTGATTATTCTCCCTTTTCCTTTTTATTAATCTGGCTATCTGTCTGTCTATTTTGTTGATCTTCTCAAAATCCAGCTTCTGGATTTATTGATTATTTGAAGGTTTTTTTTGTGTCTCTATCTCCTTCAGTTCTGCTCTGATCTTAGTTATCGCTTGTCTTCTGCTAGCTTTTGAGTTTTTTTGATCTTGCCCCTCTAGTTGTTTCAATTTTGATGATAGGGTGTAGATTTTAGATCTTCCCTCTCTTCTCTGGTGGGCATTCATTGTTATAAATTTTCCTCTAGATACTGCTTTAAAGGTGTCCCAGAGATTCTTGTAAATTGTGTCTTCATTCTCGTTGGTTTCAATGAACATCTTTATTTCTGTCTTCATTTCATTGTTTATCCAGTCAACATTCAGAAGCAAGTTGTTCAGTTTCCAAATGGTTGTGTGGGTTTGAGTGTGTTTCTTGATCCTGAGTTCTAGTCTGATTTCGCTGTGGTCTGATAGGCTATTTGTTATGATTTCTGCTCTTTTGCATTTGCTGAGGAGTGATTTGCTTCCAATGACGTAGTCAATTTTAGAGTAAGTGCAATGTGGTGCTGAGAAAAATGTATATTCTATGGATTTGGGGTGGAGCATTCTGTATATGTCTATTAGATCTGCTTTGTCCAGCTCTGCGTTCAAGTCCTGGATATCCTTGTTAATTTTCTGTCTCGTTGATCTGTCTAGTATTGACAGTGGAGTATTGAAGTCTCCCATTATTATTTTGTGGGAGTCTAAATCTTGTTTTAGGTCATTACGAACTTGCTTTATGTATCTGGGTGCTTCTGTGTTGGGGGTGTATATATTTAGGATAGTTAGCTCTTCCTGTTGGATTGATCTTTTTACCATTATGTAATGTTCTTCTTTTTCTCTTTTGATCTTTGTTGATTTGAAGTCCATTTTATCAGAGACTAGGATTGCAACCCCTGCTTTTTTTTTTTTTTNTTTTTTGTTCTCCATTTGCTTGGTAAATCTTCTTCCATCCCTTTGTTTTGAGTCTATGTGTATCTTTGTATGTGAGATAGGTTTCTTGAATACAGCACACCAATGGGTTCTGACATTTTATCCAGTTTGCCAGTCTGTGTCTTTTGATTGGGGCTTTTAGGCCATTTACATTCACTGTTAATATTGTTATGTGTGAATTTGATCCTGCCATTCTGTTACTGGCTGGTTTTCTTTCTCATTAGTTGACTCATTTTATTCATTGCATTTTTGGTCTTTGCCAACTGGTTTGCCTTTGCAGTGACTGGTATTGTTCCTTTCCATGCTTAGTGTTTCTTTTAGGAGCTCTTGTAGGATAGGTCTGGTGGTGACAAAATCTCTCAATAATTGTGTATCTGTAAAGGATTTTATTTCTCCTTCACTTATGAAACTTAGTCTGGCTGGATATGAGATTCTGGGTTGAAAGTTCTTTTCTTTAAAGATGTTGAATATTGGCCTCCACTCTTTTTTGGCTTGTAGAGTTTCTGCCGAGAGATCTGCTGTGAGCCTGATTGGCTTACCTCTGTGGGTGACCTGACCTTTCTCCTTGGTTGCGCCTAGCATTTTTTCCTTCATTTCAACCCTGGTGAATCTGACAATTATGTGCCTTGGGGTGGCGCTTCTTGAGGAATATCTTTGTGGAGTTCTCTGTATTTCATGAATTTGAAATTTGGGCTGCTTTGCTAGGCTTGGAAAGTTCTCCTGGATAATATCCTGGAGTGTGTTTTCCAGCTTGGATTCATTCTCCTCATAATATTCAGGTATACTGATCAAACATAGATTAGTTTTTTTCACATAATCCCATATTTCTTGGAGGATTTGTTCATTTCTTTTAGCTCTTTTTTCTCTTGTATTGCCTTCTCTTTTTATTTCATTGAGTTGATCTTCAATCTCTGATATTGATTCAGCTATTAAAACTTGTGTTTACTTCACATAGTTCTCGTGCTGTATTCTTCAACTCCAACAAGTCATTTATGTTCTTCTCTAGGCTGGTTATTCTAGTTAGCATTTCATCTAACTTTTTTTCAAGATTTTTTGTTTCTTTGCATTGAGTTAGAACATGTTCCTTTAGCTCTGAAAAGTTATTATCCACCTTCTGAATCTTGTTTCTATCAATTCTTCACACTCCTTCTTGGTAAAGTTGTGATCTTGTCTTATTGAGGAGTTGTGATCCCTTGAAGGAGAAGAGGTGTTCTGGTTTTTGGTGGTTTTACCTTTTTTGCACTGGTTTTTTCCATCTTTGTGGATTTACCTGGTTGTGGTGTCAGAGAGCTGCTTGATGAGGTCACTTGTCTGCCTGTGGGGGCGCTACTGGGTTTCTAGGGACTCCTTCAGGTTACTAGAGAAGCTTCCTGTGTCTTTTTTGTTTATGCCAGGAAGCTAAGCCCGCCTCTTCTGCTGACCTGTAGGCACTGCTGGGTTGTCAAGAACGCCATCCCGTTACTACATAGGCTTCCTGTGTTTTTTGCTAAAATTTGTAGCCCAGTCCCACCCCTCTAGTGGTGGGTTGTGCCCTTCCTCCACTGGGCTGGATCATTCAGCGTTCATCTCATACTGTGGCACTGGCTAGGCAACCCACTAGAGTTAGAGCTCAGCCCTCTGGGATTTGTGGGGGAGGTTAGGGACCCGCGCAGCCGCACCGGCAGTCTCCCCCTTTCAGCTTTCTCTCTCTCCGGTTATGGAGTAGAGGCCGCCCAGCTGCTACCGCTTACAGCTCCCTCTCTCTCCCGGCATGGGGAGAGGGCAATAGCTCAGTCTGCAGTCTCTTACTTAACTCCACACTTGTAATTCCCAGCGCTTGACTGTTAAAGGTTCCCTGTTCTGTGTATTGCTGAGGTTTTAGGGGAAGCGCTGTATCTGGACCAGAGCGTCAGAGGTGGAGCCTCCGACCGGCTGGTCAGATGCACTTTCTGGGTGAAGCAGCACTCCTCCCCACCTCGGTCTGCCCTGAGTGGGCTTTGCTCACCCTCGGACCAGACCCGTTGAAATGCACCTGGTACCTCAGTTGGAACTGGGAGATATCTGGGTTTCTGCATCTGTCTAACTGGGTGTTGTGTGCAGGAGTTGTGTCTAATCCGCTATCTTGGATCCTCTCCCTACTTTAAAATTTTATTAATATCGGGAAAAAGAACATTGTGAAGCCACTTTGCAAAAAATTGGCAGTGCCTCCAAATCTTAAATACAAAATTAGAAATTCTATTCCTAGTTATACACCCTCAAAAATGAAAACATCTATACACACAAAAACTTTTATATAAATGCTCATAGCAGCATTATTTTTCTTAACTTACATTTTAGGTTCAAGATACATGTGCAGGTTTATTATACAGGTAAATTGTGGGCGATGGAGGTTTATGTACAGATTATTTCATCACCCATGTAATTAACATGGTACTGGACAGGTAGATTTTCCATCCTTACCCTTCTCCCACCCTCCACCATCAAGTAGGTCCTTGTGTCTGTTTTTGCTTTATTGGTGTCCATGTGAACTCAATATTTAGCTCCAACTCATAAATGAGAACATGCAGTATTTAGTTGTCTGTTCTTGTGTTAGCTTGTTTATGATAATGGCCTAACCAAACAAGTTGTTGCAAAGAACATGGTCTCGTTTTTTTTTATGGTTACATAGTATTTCGTGGTATATGTACAGTGCATTGGTGCAAAAGTAATTGTGGTTTTGCCATCATTTTAATGGTAAAAACCACGATAACTTTCACCAACATGTGTTTCTGTTTGTTTTCTTTTGTTTTGTTTTTGTTTGTTTGTTTGTTTTTACTTTTTTGTAGTAGCCACTCTGCCTAGTGTAAGATGGTATCTCATTTTGGTTTTCATTTGCATTTCTCCAATGATTAGTGATGTTGATAATGTTTTTCATATGTCTTCTTTTGAAAAGCGTTTGTCATGTCTTTTGCCCACTTTTTAATGGAGCTGTTTTTAGCTCATAATTTTAAGTTCCTTATAAATTCTGAATATTAGACCTCTGTTGGAGGCTAGTTTGAAAATATTTTTTTCTATACTGTAGGTTTTCTGTTTTTCTATTGATAGTTGTTTTTGCTATACAGAAGCTCTTTAGTTTAATAAGGTCCCACTTACCATTTTTGTTATTATTGCATTTGCTTTCGGCATCTTCATCATAAAATCTTTGCTAAGGCCTATGTCCACAATAGCATTTCCTAAGTTACCTATGGAGTTTTAATAGTTTCAGGTTTTACATTTAAGTATTTAATCTGTCTTAAGTTGGTTTTTGTAGTGAAAGGTAAGGGTACAGTTTCAGTCTTCTTCCTATGGCTAGCCAGCTATCTATCTCAGCACCATTTATTGAATAGGGAGTTGACATGCTTTGGCTGTGTCCCCTCCCAAATCTCAAGTTGTAGCTCCCATGATTACCATGTGTTATGAGAGGGACCTGGTGAGTTCCTATCATTAAATGGCCATACTACCCAAAGCAATTTTGGTAGTGGCTTCTCCTATCAAACTACCAATGATATTCTTCACAGAACCAGAAAAAAACAATGTTAGATTGGTACAGAATTTAAAAGTAAAAAGACTCTCCCATTGAATCATGATGGCTGGTCTTTCCCATTCTGTTCTTGTGGTAGTGAATGAGTCTCACAACATCTGATGATTTTATAAAGGGAAATTCCCCCTGTACATGCTCTCTATTTTGCCTGCCATCATGTAAAATGTGACTTAGCTCCTCCTTTTCCTTCCGTATGATTGTGAGGCCTCCACAGCCACATGGAACTGTGGGTCAATTAAACCCATATTCTTTATAAATTACCCAGTCTCAGATATGCTTTGATTAGCAGCATGAGAACAGACTAATTCAGCAGTAGTTTTCCCATCGCTTATTATTGTCAGCTTTATTGGAGATCAGGTGACTGCAGGTGTGCAGGTTTGTTTTTGTGTTCTCCATTCTGTTCCATTGATCTATGTGTCTGTTTCAGTTCCAATATCATATTGTTTTGATTACTGTGGCCTTGTAACATACTTTGAAGTCAGGTACCATGATGCCTCTAGCTTTGTTCTTTTGCTTATAATTGTGGTTATTTGGGCTCTATTTTTGGTTCCATATGAATTTTAAAACTGTGTTTTTCTAGTTCTGTGAAAAATATCTTGGTAGTTTGATAAGAGTAGAAACTGCCAAAATTGCTTTGGGCAGTATGGCCATTTTGATGATATTTGTTCTTCCTACCCATTAGCATGGGACTTTTTCTATTTGTTTGTGTCTCCTCTGATTTCTTCCAGTGGTATTTTGTAATTTTCTTTGTAGAGATCTTTCACTTCTCTGGTAGTTGTATTTCTATGTATTTTGTTCTTTTTGTGGTTATTGTGAATGTCATTGAATTTTTTATTTGGCTCTCATATTAAATGTTATTTGTGTATTGAAATGCTACTGATTTTCATACATTGATTTTGTAAAGTTTGCTAAAGTTGTTTATCAGCTGAAGGAGTTTTTGAACAGAGATTATGGGGTTTTCTAGTTAGCGAATCACATCATCTGCAAACAGGGATAGTTTGAATTCTCTCTTTTTCTTTGGATGCCTTATTTTTTTCCCTTCCATGTTTCCTCTGGTTAGCACTTCCAATACAATGTTGAATAGGAGGGTTGAGAGTGGGCATCCTTGACTTATTCCAGTTCTCAAGGGGAATGCTTTCAGTTTTTGCTTATTCAGTATGATGTTAGCTGTGGGTTTGTCATAGATGGTTCTGACAATTTGTGGTGATTTCCTTCAACGTCTATTTTGTTGAAGATTTTTAACACAAAGGGATTTTGAATTCGACGGAAAGCCATTTTGCATAGATTAAGATGTTCATGGAATTTTGTGTTTATTTCTCTTTGTGTGGTGAATCACATTTCTTGATTTATTTGTGCTGAATTAGCTTTGAATCCCAGGTATAAAGCATAATTGACCAGGCTGGATTAGCCATTTGATGTGCTGCTGGATTTGGTTTGCTAGTATTTTGTTGAGGATTTTTGCCTCTATGTTCATCAAGGATATTGGCCGAAAGTTTCCTTTGCTTATTGTGTCTCTGCCAAGTTTTGGTATCAGAATAATGCTCCCGTCATACAATAAGTTAGGGGGAAGTCTCTCTCTCAATGCTTTCAAATCATTTCAATAGAAATTATACCAATTCTTCATTATAAGTCTGTTAGAATTCAGCTGTGAAGTTGTTTGAGCTTTATCTTATTGGTGGACTTCTTATTACTGATTCAATTTTGGAACTAATTATTATTAGTTAGTATCAATGATCTATGTACCATTTTGTTCAGGGTTTCGATTTCTTCCTGGTTTAATCTTGGGATGTTGTAAGTTTCCAGAAATTTATCTACTTTTTCTAGATTTTCTAGTTTGTGTGCATTGAGGTGTTCATAGTAGTTTCTGAGGCTTTTTTCTATTTCTGAGGCATCGGCAATAATATTCCCTTTGCCATTTCTGGTTGTGTTTATTTGTACATTCTCCCTTTTTTTCTTTATTAGTCTAGCTAGCAGTCTATCAATTTTATTTATTTTTTCAAATAAAAAAACTGGTGGATTTGCTTTGTACTGTTTTTAATGTCTCAGTTTCCATCAAGTCAGCCCTGATTTTGGCTGTTTCTTATTTTCTGGTAGCTTTGCTATTGGCTTGCTACTGTTTCTCTAGTTTCTCTAGTTGTGATCTTAGGTTGTTAGTTTGAGATCCTTCTAACATTTTGTTGTGGATGTTTAGTGCCATAAACTTCCCTCTTAACACTGCTTCCACTGTGTCCAGAGATTCTGACGTGATATATCTTTGTTCTTATTAGTTTCAAAAAAATTCTTGATTTCCGCTTTACTTTCATTATTTACCCAAAAGTCATTCTGGAATAGGTTGTTTAATTTCCATGTAATCATATGTTTTTGAATTATTATTGTTATTATTGATTTCTATCTTTATTGCTCTGTGGTATTTGAATGTGGTTGATATAATTGTTTTTATAGATTTGTTGAAGATTGTTTTATGTGTGATTGTATGATTGATTTTAAAATACATGCCATGTTCAGATGTGAAAATATATATTTTGTTGATTTTGAGTGAAGAGTTCTGCAGATACCTGTTAGGCCCATTTGATCAAATGCCAATTTCAGGTCCCAAATATTTTTGTTAGTTTTCTACCTAGACAATCTGTCTAATGCTATTGGGGTGTTAAAGTCTATCACTATTATTGTGTTGTTATGTAAGTCTCTTCATAGGTCTCTAAGAAGCGGTTTTGTTATTCTCGATGCTCTTGTGTTGGGCGCACATATATTTAGGATAGTTAGGTCTTGTTGAATTGTACTCTTTTCCATTATGTAATACCCTCTTTGTCTTTTTTTTTTATTGTTGTTGGTTTAAATTCAGCTTTGTTTAGAATTAAAATAACAACCCCTGCTTTTTGTTTTCTATTTTCTTTGGTAGATTTTCCTCAATCCTTTTACTTTGATTCGATGGGTATCATTCCACGTGGGATGGGTTTTTTGAAGACAGCATACAGTTAGTTGTATCCCAATTATTTATTCAACTTGCTATTCTGTGCCTTTTAATTGGGGCATGTATCCTGATTACATTCAAAGCTAATATCGATATATTCAGGTTTGATCCTATCATCATGTTGCTAGCTGGTTATCATACAGATTTGGTTGTGCAATTGCTTTATAGTATAAATGGTCTATGTACTCAAGTGAGATTTTCTTATGGTGGCTGATAATGGTGTTTGTTTTCCATATTTAGCACTGCCTTCAGGACCTCCTATAAGACAGGTCTGGTGGTGAAAATTTCACTTAGCTTTGGCCTCAACACTATGATGGGTGTTGTGGGCCAATGTGTTTCATAATGGCAATGGAAGCAGGATCCATATTCACTTGCATGTGCCATCACAGCTGTGGTAGCATGGTGGGGTTGGCTGCATTAGCATGGCCAAAAAATTAAGACAACTCAAATTTCCACCAGCTGATAGATGAAAAATCAAAATATGGTTTTTCATATAATGGAATACTTTTCAGCAATAAAAATAAATAAAATTATGATACATACTATAACCTGGATGAATTTTGTAATCATTATGCTAAGTGAAAGAAGCCAGTTATAAAACACCACATATTGCATAATCCTATTCATATATAATGTCCAGAATAGGCAAATCCAAAGACATAAAAAGTAAATTAGTGATACAAAAAATAAATTAATCATTTTGAGAAATTTAGGACAGAAGGAAATAGAGATTGACTAGTGATGGCTATGGGATTTCTTCTTGGGGTGTTGAAAATGTTTTGACATTAGATATTTTTGAAACTTATAAAACTATGTGACTATAATAACCATGTATTTTTTACTTTAAATAGACAAATTCTATAGAAATAAGTTTTATTTCAATCAATTGGTTATTTCAAAGGTGCCCTTAAAAAGAAGATTCCAGCACAGGGTTTATTTTGTCAGCCTCCCTTGTATAGGATTTATTTGAGGAGTCAGTTCATTGACAAGGTCAACATCTACATTTTCAAAACTTCTCAGCTCCAGATTTTCTAATTTATTTAAAATTGATACTCAAGCTCAATCACTTTCTGGCCAGTATTTAGCAAGCACATACATAAGGCTTTGCTATTTTCCTTTTCTCGGGGGGAAAAGAAAAACAGCAAGGTTAGTATCCCCAGGAATTTCATCAAAAATTACCACTGCATTAACATATTTAGAGTGTGATATAAAACAGAAAAAATGTACAAATATGCATGATAATCAATATAAAATTAATACTATTTGCATATATTATATTTTTTACTTAAAATTACTGAAGATTTCAGTAAAATACTTGATAACACAATGAATATAAAAGATGCATGCTTTGAAAAATACCAACAGTAAAGGATATAAAATATAAAAAACAAATCCTGGGCAACATATTAATTATAAATCTGACAACTGAAATGAGTAACTGAGGGATAAGTTGCAATCATCAAAATTTATTAAGCTTTATAGGGTGTGTCCAGGAAAAACATGAACCACAGACACATCTTTGTTTTTCCACAGATGTTTTCAGGAGATTAGGTATTTTTACATTTCTTGAAAGGAGGGTGGGGATGCATATGGAACAAGAGACAGGGAGATGGTTAGGTGAATACTACATTTTACAGAAGATGTACATCTGGAGATAAAAAAAATAATAAATAAGGAATCAATTATGCAGATGTCTTTGGGTAGGTGATAGGAGTCTTGACTTTATTCTGTCTCTGGGAAGATAAGCTTGCAATGAACATTGTCAGTGTGAAGTTCTCAGAGCTAGGCTTAGATTGTAGACCTAAAGACACAATTTGCATGATCTTGTTTATGGGAAACCAGCAAATAATTTATGAAATATCTGTGGTTGCTTTCCTTCCTTGATGTCTGATGCCTTTTACTTCTCCATGGGGATCTGGCTGATGCATACTGTTAGTTATAGCTATTCATTAGGAAGAGGAAATTATAATTATCTTCCCTTTTTTATACATTTGGATGGTCCTATGATTTTTTAAATTTTCTGTTACAAATGTAAACATTAATATATTATGAATATGCATAAAATAATCAATGTTGAAGTAATGCAAATTTTCTAAAAAATAATCAATATTGTAATATAATTACAAATAAAATACCCAACATAAAATTTTAGGTCTTATTAGGAATGCTACTCAATTACTATGAAAACTCTTAGAATTAAATTTTAATTTTGGAGGCCATAGCGTGAAACATGAGGAGTAATCTGTGAGATATTTTTGAAATAAATACGCTGACAGCATTTTTTATTTCCTTGCCCTCATGTGACTAATAAGGACGAGTGTCTCCTGCTAATCAGGACAAATGTGTTTCTTGTTATGTAGCTCTCTCCACATATTTCATTGAGTTACTTGCAGGAACTCAGGAAAGTTGAAGCTACAGGCAAAATTTTAAATCAATACATTAAGTTTACACATTGGTTTTGGGCTAAAAGTTTGTGATATTTTAAAGCAGGGGCTTACAGGTCACAGGTATATTTAAAGATTTTCTGATTTGCAATTGTTGAATAAAGAGAAGCTTTGTTTAAAAATTTGGAGTCAGTAGAAAAATGTTAACTGATAACAGGGGAGTAACTTTCTCTGAGTCTTTCAGGAAGAACATTAGAACAAAAGGCAGTAAAGTTTAGTCTTCACCTTCCTATGACCTAATCAACTCCTAAAGCCCTCACTTGTTAATGTCATCACATTATGGATTTTCAACATATAAATTTTTTGGAGACACCAACATTCAGACCATAGCACCTTCTTTCTGTTGTATTCCTCTCACGTCACCACTCTTTTTAATCAGATGTTGTTTCACAGTGGCAGGTCTATGCCAGCCTACCCCAAATTCCCAGCAAACTGAGAGGCCAAAGAAAGAGGCTGTCAAACTCAGTTTCTTGTGAAGAAACTTTTACTAGAGACTTATGAACAGAAGCTATATGTGTGTCTCAGGTGGTGGCACAACAAGATGATGGATCTCTGCACCATTACCCCCAGACTCAGAGATTGTATGCCATAGGTCAGGGGCACACTTGTTTCAGAGGAAATAGGTAGAAATTTACCCTAAGGGAAGGATTTATTGTAAGTATATGCTCTTACACAAGGAACAATAAACTCAAAATCTCAGAGGCATTCCAGGAACTAGGGTTGATCAGAAGTCAACATGGCAGTTTATGTTCCAAATGGGGTTGCTTTAGCCTCAACAGACACCATTTTGAAACGCTGATTTCTTTTTTGCTATTATTATTTTTATTTTTTTATTGCATTTTAGGTTTTGGAGTACATGTGAAGAACATGCAAGATTGTTGCATAGGTACACACGTGGCAGTGTGATTTGCTGCCTTCCTCCCCTTCACCTATATCTGGCATTTCTCCCCATGCTATTTCTCCCCAACTCCCCACCCCCCACTGTCCTCCCCTCTTTCCCCACAACAGACCCCAGTGTGTAGTGTTCCCCTCCCTGTGTCCATGTGTTCTCACTGTTCAACACCCGCCTGTGAGTGAGAACATGCGATATTTGATTTTCTGCTCTTGTGTCAGTTTGCTGAGAATGATGCTTTCCAGGTTCATCCATGTCCCTACAAAGGACACGAACTCATCGTTTTTTGATGGCTGCATAATATTCCATGGTGTATATGTGCCTCATTTTCCCTGTCCAGTCTATCATCGATGCTTAAACTAGCCTAATTTCTAGAGTCTCTATGTTATCAACCACGGGTTCTTTGGCTCTGAATACAAGAGAAATTGAAACAGGGCTCAAAGAGTTTAGTCATTATTGGAGCTTATGTCTGGGCATAAGGGAAGCAACAAAAAAGAGATTTCTCTGGCCTGTCCCCTGCAAAGGAATTGGGAAGGCACTTGTTTATAAGGGTCTAAGATGGAAAATAAATGATTTTCAGGCATGTAAAGCAGGGAACTTTTAAGCACATGGATCACGTCTTATTAGCATGTTAAATCTTCATAGTGGGTATAATTTTTAGAATTATAATTGAGATAAGGTTAAAGACTGATCATTCTCATGGTCTTGCACACATGTGGGAGATAGGGCTTCTTCTCTTGAGTAAGATTTATGGTAGGAGCTGCTTATTTTAGTTTCCTCAGGGCCCTGAAATCAGTCAGTGTGATGCCTTGAGCAAGATTTATGGTACAATGTCTGGTTGGGGTCCCCACTGGCCAAGGGACTCTCCCAAACTCTTGCACTACAGATCCCCAGTGGGGTATGAAATGGTGGGAAGCAAGTGCTGAGGGACTAGTTAACTTCTCTTCCAGTGTCCACAAGAGGTGTGGTTTCAAAGGCAAGAACGTCCCAGCACCATGTCTCCATCCACCTCCCCATCTGGAAACCTAGGGTTCTTTGTTTAACTTTCCCCTGGGTAGGCTAGGTAAAACTTCAGGTGTGCTCCTTTGTTTAAAAAGATCACCAAAAGCCCTGGAAGGAGGCACTCTGCTGTGGGCCTGATGGCCAATCCAGCATCAGAGTAGAAAATCAATCACTCCAGGGGAAGTTTGGAAGAATTCCTCTCACTGGACAAGAACTTGAATGGGGTAGGAGTAACTCTGGGGTTAAAATCCCCACTACTCACTTACTTATAGGGACTCCATCTAAATCCCCCCATTCCCTTACCTATACAGACTCCATCTCTGAATCCCCTCTGAGGACAACGTGGGAGCTTGCTCTCTCTTTCTCTCTATTTTTCTTTCTCTCTCTCTCTCTGCCTAATAAATCACTTTCTGCAAAACTCTCTGGATCTGATACTTACTTTAACGAACTCACCATGCCACCAGGGCCCTCTCTCCATTCTTGGGTGAGTGAGGCCTAAGGACCTGGGAAAACACATCCAATCAGGGAACAGTGAGCATCTTTGGGACACCCCACAGCCCTGCCCCAGGCACCTGGTTACAAGTGCCATCCTGAATCTGTCTCATTGAGTATGTCTGGTATTTAAAGACAGTATTTTCCAATATTGGCTTTTCATTTCTTATCTTTTGAATTTGTAAAAGTTTTTAGTATTTTATTGTCTTGTCTTTGCTTCAAAGACAAAGATGAAATGTTCCTCTCATAAAAAGATCTTCTTTCCTCTTCATATACTCATTGATAGAATAATCTTCTTTCTACTATCGGTTCACATTCTAGGCCATTGAAGTCTGAAGACATAAGCAGGTCTATATAAAGGGTAGTCCAAACCAATTGATTTTATTTATATTTTGGGAAAAATGAAGCACAGTAGTCCCATCTTATCCTCAGGGAATATATTCCAAGACCCTCAGTGGATGCCTGAAACTATAGATAAAACCAAACTTTATTGCTGTCAATCAGAACACATTTCTGTTCATGTCTAAAACCCACAAATTTAATCCCATTTTCATATTGACAAAGCACAAATCACCCACTGTGGCTGTAACTTTTGCAGTTCGAGGTGTGAAAGAAAAACTGGCATAAAATTCTCTTTCCTTCCTCATAATTCCATGGATAGAAGATTTGTTCTTACCATGAGTATTAGCAGACTAGTATACAATTTTTTCTTATTAAATTAAAAACCTTTTTTTTTTCTTTTTACTTAAAGGAAGCACTTTACAGCTTCACTTTGTCATATCCAAATTGCCAGCACTACTACTCTTGTATTTTGAGAGTAGCATTATTATTAAGTAAAGATTACTTGAACACAGCCACTGTGTGGAACTTTGAGCCACACTGAGAAACTTTGACAATCAATCTCATAACTGAGACAATACTAAGGGACTAACAGGTAGGTAGCATATATACTCAGAACAGCAGCCAATTTAAAACGTATTCCTTGTTTATTTCTGAAAAATATTATATAATATTTTTGAACTGAAGTTCACTATGAGTAACCATAACTGTGGAAAGTGAAACTGCAGATAAGATAGGACTACTATATAGCCAAATTTATAGTTATAGTTGCTTTCTGTATCCCCCTGAATATGTATCAAACTTGAAGAAGAACACTGAAAGTGGCCAGTGTAACTATCTACTCATAAAAGTATGATTTGTCTGAAAGTTCTCAAACTTTTCAATTTTAGCTGGTAATCCCTTTTATTTTTAGTTTAATACTACCCTATATAACTGAATAAGAAATTGGGTAAAGTTGAGGAAGAAACTAACTAGTAGTAAAATTTTTCCAATTTAGTAAACCTAAAAAGCCTATGTACAGGAGCACTGTGTGCTTTGAGAGGAAATTTATCTGAAATTAAAACAATGTCCATTCCTGAACATTAGGTAAAAACTCAGTATCTATTGTTGTAGATGGTATTATTATCTCAAAATATTAGAACTTTTGTTTCAATGATAGGACTTTTGGTTTGTGCGTATTTCATCATCTAATACCTAAAACTGGGGACATGTAACTGTCACGAAAAGAAAGACCAATTGAGAGCAGTACTGGTATAGAGATGTTAGTGTGGAGCCATCATTTACTTGCCTTATTTCTTTCATGAAATCGCAGAGTCAATATATAAAATAAATGATTATGCAGGAACAATTTTAATGAAACTATGTGATAGATAAAAGCCTAAACAGTAAAATAATTGAAAGAGCTACTACTCCTTTCAAAAGCGAGGACATCAACCAGAGTGAAAAAGGAGATACGGATAGGGCATTATGCAGATTTCAGATAAAGTCATCTTCAAAGTATATTTCTAGAAAACAATTTGTATATCTTGAGATTTAAAAAGTTTGAAATCTTCTTTTGTAATGATAGGCTTATGATGGAAACCTTCCATCAACCTACTTGGGATTTTAAGAAGCAATATACATATGGATAAATAATCTTACAAAGAAGTATGGGAGATGAGATGGAGAAAGATGTGTAAACAGAAAACTCAAGCTATCATCCCTCTGCCAGAACACCAAATCAAACAACCATCCACTCAACGAAACATTCATAAGAACCAAATTATCAGGTGCCTTATTAAGCACTTAGTTTTAACATAATAAAAAATAAAGAGGCATTGAATAGGGGAGAAAAGATAGCCTTGTATTGCCTTTATCACCTTTCCCCAATCCCAGGCAACATAGAGTGGAGAAAATGTTTGTCTGGGGGAGGAAGAAAAAATTGATGGTGGGAATTTGCATTGGAATCAAACATTGCCCTGTTACGGTGGAACACAACACAGGGCGAGATTATGCCAGTGCCCTTAAAGAAGCATTTAGACCAGTACTGGGCCAGATGGGAACCCTCTGCTTCAGCAGGAAGACCCAAAGTTCTAGTCAGCTGCATCTTTGGCTGAATAAAGGGACCTCAGGCCCGGAATAAATTTGAGTGGCAGTCAGAACTCAGCAACTGCAGTAGTATTTGGGCGAGCCCTAGTACTATGCTGGTCTCAGAGGCACCAAGCTTGAGGTGTAATCCAGTTTGACAACAGACATGGTGGCCATGGAAATGTGTATGTCATCCCTCTTCCAACTCCTGTAATCACCCAGTGGGTTCTTCCTTGCTGCTTCAGAGACAAAACAAATTCACTGAGATTGTAGTATCACCATAAAGAAAGACTTTAATTAACAGTACGCTAACAATATTGAAGATGGAGTTATTACTCAAGTTAGTCTCCTTAAGAACTCTGAGACTAGAGCTTTTACAGACAGTTTGGTAGAAGGGGGACTAGAGAATGGGTGCCACTAAGTGGGGATGAAATCTAAGATATATGGAAAATGGACCTTGTGCACTGAGTCTGTCTCTGGATGGGGGCCACAGAACCAGTTCAGTCATGAGTCATGGGTTTGGGTGGGGCCAGTCAGTTGCCACAATGCAAATTTCCAAAAAACTTCTCAAAATACCAACCTTAGGTTCTATAGTAGTGATGTTATGTATAGGAGCAATCAGGGAAGTGTCAAATGTTGTGACCTCTGGCCATATGACTCCTGAGAAGTAAGGGATTATAAAACCATGCCTACATAGCAGCAGAATTCAAGCTTCTTCCATAGTCCTAATCTCATGGTCTTTCATTAGTTTTAGTCCCTAAGCAAAGAGGAGGTTAGTTTTAGAGAGGAACTATTATCATCCTTGTTTCTAAGATAAACCATAAACTAAATTCCTCTCATGGTTAGCTTGGCTTATGTCCAGGAATAAGTGAGGACAGCCAGTCTACGAGTCTAGAAGCAAGATGGAGTCAACCATGCTGTATTTCTTTCATTGTCATAATTTTTGCAAAGATGGTTTCACTCCAGGTAGTGCAGCTGAAGGAGGGACTCCTACCACTTGAGGAAAGGAGAGGAAAAAGTGTAGAGGTCTTTGTCTTGCAACTTTTACTGTAGCTTTCCTGTTATCAGCTACAGTAAAAGTACTAGGAGATTTCTAAAGCCCCAGATTCCAGGAATTTGTTCATAGATGAAGTTTCTAGATCCATTCTTGGTCAGAAAGTAATCTGCATTCCTGGAGGAATGGACTAAAGCCCAGCAGAATTCACCACTTTCTGACTAATGTGCCCTTCTGCCTTGAATAAGTATCAGCCACAGCCAGGCAATCACAGCCATGGGCCTTTGGTGAGCCCCAGTACCGTTCTGGTCTGGAAGGCCGTGACCTTCAGGTGTGATCCAGCATGATGCCATTTGTGGTGGCCACTGGAGTTCTTTCATCATCTGTCCCCCAACTCCAGGCAGCCAAGCACAGAGAGAGACTTCTTCTGCTTGTGGAAAAGAGAGGGGAGAGAGAGAGAGAGAGAGAGTTTGCTTTGTAACTCAGGAAATTCTATCTTATCTTCACCAAGTTCATGAAAGCTGTGTATCTATGAATTGGCAAGAGTCACAGTATTCCTGGATTAGTAGTGCACCTCTCCTCCTCCCACCTCCTCCCATGATGAAACAGCTACAGTGACCGTGGTCTTAGGTAACAACACTCAGTTCTTTATGAATTCTGTGAAAGCATTCTCAAGAAGGATGGCTACAAACAAGCCCAAATTGTGAAGATTGGAATAAATACCTAACTTTACAATGCTAGACCTCAACAATCATCTACAAATATTAAGAACATCAAAGAAAACGTGACCTCAGCAAATGTACTAAGGGCATCAGTAACCAATCCTGGCATGATAAAGCTATGTGACTTTTCAGGCAGGGAATTCAAAATAGCTGTTTTGAGAAAGTACAACAAACTTTAAGGTAACATGAAAAAGGAATTCAGAATTCTATCAAATAAATTTAACAAAGATGGAAGTAATATTAAAAAAAACAAGCAAAATTTCTGGAGCTAAAAAATTTAAGTCACAAATTACAAAATGTGTCACAGTGTCTCAAAATCAGAATTGAACAAGCAGAAGAAACTATTAGTGATCTCAAAGACAAGCTACGTGAAAATTTAGTCAGAGGAAAAGAATGAAAAAATAATAAAAACAAACATGCCTATTGGATGTAGAAAATAGCCTCAAAATGGCAAATTTAGAAGTTATTGGCCCTCAAGATAACATACAAAAAGAACTGAGGGTCAGAGATTCATTCAAATGAATAATAAAAGAGAATTTTTCAAACCTAGAGAGAAATATGAATATCCATATATAAGAATGTTAAACAACACCAAGCAGATTCAACCCAAATAAAGCCATTTCAAGGCATGTCATAATCAAACTCTCAAAGGTGAAGACAAAGAAAAGTTCTTAAGGCAAGAAAAAAAGATAAGCAAATAACATTTAATTGAGTTCCAACACATCTGGCAGCAAAATTCTCAGTATAAACCTTATATGCCATGAGGAAATAGAATGATATATCGAAACTGATGAAGTAACAGACATTTTCAACCTAGCTATTACTTCCAGCAAACTTAACCTTGAAACATGAAGGAGACATCTTTGTCATGAAATCTTTGGCTGTGTCTATGTCCTAAAAGTTATTGACTACATTTTCTTCCAGATCTTTTTATAGTTTGGGGTTTTACGTTTAAGTCTTTAGTTGACAGATGGAATTTCATTAAACTAGAGAGCATTTTCCCAGCAAAATAAACTATCAACTGAGTAAACATACAAATTACAGAATGGGATAATTTTTTTTTGCAAATTATACATTCAACAAATGTCTAATATCTAGATCTGTAAGGAACTTAAACAAGTTACAAGGAAAAGAAATTTAAAAAATGGGGAAAGGACATGAACAGACACTTTTTAAAAGAATACATACGTGTGGCCAAGAAGCATATTTTTAAAAAGCTCAACATTACTGATCAATACAGATCAGTGCAGATCAAAACCACAATGAGATATCATCTCACATGAGTCAAAATGGCTATTGTTAAAATGTCAAAAAATCTCACATGATTCAGAATGGCTATTGTAAAAATGTCAAAAATAATACATCTTGATGAGGTTGTAGAGAAAAAGAAGTCTCATATACTGTTAGTGGAAGTGTAAAAGTTCAACCATTGTGAAAGAAAGTATAGCAAGTTCCTCCAACAGCTAAAGACAGAATTACCATTTAACCCAGCAATCCCATTACCGGGTATATACCCAAAACTATGTAAATCATTCATTCATAAAAATCACATCCACACATCTGTTTATTGTGGCACTATTAACAATAGCAAAGACGTGGAATCAACCTTAATGCCTCAAAATGATATGCTGGATAACAAAAATGTGTTACATATAAACTATGGAATACCATTCAGCCATGAAAACGAAACAAGATCAAGTCCTTAGCAGGGACGTGGAAGGAGCTGGAGGCCATTATTCTTAATAAACTAAGGCAGAAACAGAAAATCTACTAAGGCCTGTTCTCATTAATAGGAAGCTAAATGATGAGAACACATGGACACATAGAGGGAAATAACACACACTTGGCCTATCAAAGAGTGAAGGGTGGGAAGAGGGAGAGGATCAGAAAGAACAAGTAATGCATACTAGAAATAATCTGTAAGATAAAACCCCATGACACAAGTTTACCTATATAAAAAACTTGCACATGTACCACTGAACTTAAAAGTTAAAAAAAGAAACATAAAAGAGGAATGAAGACTTTTATAAATAAAATATGAGGGATTTTGTAAACACTAGACCTATCTTACAAGAAATGCTAAGGTGAGTTCTTAAGCTAAAAGAAAACGATGATAATGAGCAACAAAAACCCACCTGAAGCTATAAAACTCACTGGTAAAAGTAAATACAGAGAAGAATACAGAATACTCTGAAATTTTAATTGCATTGTATAAACCAGTCCTATCTTTAAAATGAGAACTAAAAGACAAACTTATCAAAAACAATAACTGTGACAAATTGATAAAAGATAAACAATATAAAAAGATATAATTGGAGACACCAAAAAGTCAAAAAGCAGTTGAGGATGAAGTTAAAGTGTAGCTTTTTAGTGTTTTCTTTGTTTGTTCTTTACTTTTCTTTGTTATCAGAGTTTAGCTGACATCAGTTTAAAGTAATTGGCTCCATGATATTGGTAGGTCTTATAATAAATGCAATACAAAAGCATAGAGCAGATACACAAGAAATAAAAAGCCAGAAACTAAAACATACTACCTAAGAAAATCACTTACACAAAAAGTAAGAAGGAAAAAGAAGACTAATAAAACAACCAGAAACAAACATAACAAGTAAATCTCGTTAAGAACTCTATCACTACAAGTAACAAAATGGCAGTAGTATTATCTATCAATAATGTTGAATGGCAATTGATTAAATTCTCTGATCAAAAGACATAATATGGCTCAGTGGATTAAAAAAACAGCAAGAAAAAACAAGACCCAACTCTATGCTGACTGTAAGAAATTCACTTCACCTATAAAGACACATACAGAATTTTTAAAAAAGAGATTAAAAGATATAACATGCAAATTAAGATCAAAAAGATTGGGAGTAGCTATTCATTTATGAAATAAAATGTTTTCAAAACAAAAATAAAATGAAAAAGTAGGAGGTCATATACACTGATAAATGAGTCACTTCATTAAGAAGATACAATACGAAATATATATGCACCCAACATCAGAGTACCTAAATATATAAAATAAATATTATTATAGCTAAAGAGAAAGGTAGGGCCAGGGACAGTGGCTTATGCTTGTAATCTCAGCCCTTTGGGAGGCCAAGGCATGTAGATCAACTGAGGTCAGGAATTAGAGACCAACATGGCCAACATAGTGAAATCCCATATCTACAAAAAAATTAGCTGGGCATGGTAGTGGGCACCTGTAATCCTAGTTACTCAGGAGGCTGAAACAGCAGAATCATTTGAACCCAGAAGGCAGAGGTTGCAGTGAGCCAAGATTGCACCATTGCACTCCAGCCTGGGCAAAAAGAGTGAAAATGTCTCAAAAGAGACAAGTATACTTCAAAACAATAAAAATTAAGTACGTTAACACCACACTTTCAGCATTGGTTAGATCACTGAGAAAGAAAATCAACAATAAAACGTCAAATTTAATCTACACTATTCGCCAAATTGAACAAATAAATATTTGTAGAACATAGTATCGAACAGCTGCAGAATACAAATTCTTCTCATAAACACATGAAACATTCTTAAAGACCATATATTAGGCCACAAACCAAGTCTCCGCAAATTCAAATAAAAAAATAGAATTATACCAAGTATTCCTTCTGACCACAATGGAATAAAGTTAGAAACTAATATCAACAGGAACTTTGAAACTATAGAAATACATGGAAATTAAAGAATATGCTCCTGAATAACCAATTGCATTAAATTGGAATTTAAGAAAGAAATTTAATAATTTATTAAGACAAATTAAAATGGAAACACATTATATCCAAACTTATGCGATAGTACAAACAGGGAGGTTTATGCCAGTAAATACCTAGATTAAAAAAAAAAAATAGAAAGGCTTTAAATAAATATCCTAATGATGCATCTTAAAGAATTAGAGTAAAAAGAGCAAACCAAACTCCAAATTAGTAGAAGAAAACACAAAATAAAGATCAGAGCAAAAATAAATTGAGAACCAAAAAATAAATCAAAATATTAAAGGAACAAAACATTAGATATTAGAAAAGACAAACAAAGTCAACAAATTTTCCACATTAGTCCATTCTCACACTCCTATAAAGAACTACCAGAGACTGAGTAATTCATTTAAAGAGAAAAAAAGTTTAATTGGCTCCCTTCTCGATAGTCCTCCAAGTGTTAACTCATTTCAGTGTTAACTCATGTCACCATTAACTCAAAAGTCCAAGTCCAAAGTCTTATCTAAGACAAAGCAAGTTCCTTCAACTTATTACCTATACAATAAAACACAAGTTAGTTACTTCCAAGATTTAATGGTGGTACAGTCATCGGGTAAATGTTCCTGTTCCAAAAGAGACAAATTGGCCAAAAGGGGTTACAGGCCCCAGGTAAGTCCAAAAGTCATCAGGGAAGTCATTAAATCTTAAAACTCTAAAACAACCTCCTTTGATTTCATGTCTCACATCCAAGACATACTGATGCAAGCTGTGGGCTCCCAAGGGATTGGGCAGCTATGTCTCTGAGAATCTGCAGCACACAGCCCCTACAGCTGCTTTCACAAGCTGACATTGAGAACCTGCAGGTTTTCCAGGCGTACTGTGCAAACTGTTGGTGAATATACTCTTCTGGGGTCTGGAGAATGGTGACCTTCTCACACTCCACTATGCAGTGCCCCACAGGGTCTCTGTGAGGGGGCTCCAACCCCACATTTTTCACCTACACTGCCCTACGAGAGGTTTTCGTGACAGCTCCATTCCTGCAGAAAACTTCTGCATAGACATTAAGATGTTTCCATATATCCTCTGAAATCTAGGCAGATGCTCCCAAGCCTTAACGTTTGCCCTCTGTGCACCCACAGGCCCAACACCACATCACATGGAAGTCACCAATGTTACTTATGGCTTGCACCCTCTGGATCAGATTCCTGAGTCATATGTGGGGCCATTTTAGCCATGAGTGGAAATGGAGAAGATGCGACGTGGGATGCCATGTCCTAAGGCTGCACAAAGCAGTGGGCCATGGCCCCACTCACAAAATTATTTTTCCCTCCCAGGCCTCCAGGTCTGTGATGGGAGGGGCTGCCACAAAGGTCTCTAAAATTGTCTGGGGGCCACTGTATTGCCTATTACATTAGACTCCTTTTTACTCTTGACTATTTTTCCCACTGTCTTGACTATTAACATTCGACTCCTTTTTAGTCATGCAAATTTCTGCAGCTGGCTTGAATTTCTCCCCAGAAAATGGATTTTTCTTTTATACCACGTGGTCAGGCTGCAAACATTTTGTATTTGTATGTACTGCTTCCCTTTTAAATGTAAGTTCCAATTTCAGACCATCCCTTTCTGAATACACAAGAACACACTCTTAGAAGCAGCCAGATCACATCTCTAACACTTTGCTGCTAGGAAATGTCTTCCAACAAATGCCCTTCATCATCTCTTCCAGGTTCAAATTTCCTCAGATCTTTAGAGCAGGTACACAATGCTACCAGTTTCTTTGCTAAAGCACAGCAAGAATTACCTTTACTCCAGTTCCCAATAAATTTCTCATCTCAATCTGAGACTTCTTTAGCCTAGAATTGATTGTCTATATCACTATCAGAATTTTTGTCAAAACTGTTCAACAAATTTCTAGAAAGTTCGAAAATTTCCCTCATCTTCCTGTATTTTTCGGAGCCCTCCATACTGTTTCAACTTCGACTTCCACATTTTGAGGTGTCTTTATTGCAATGCCTTATTTCTCTGGTACAAGTTTTCTGTATTTGTTCACTCTCACACTGCTATTAGGAACTGCCTGACACTGGATAATTTATAAAGAAAATAGGTTTATTTGGCTTATGGTTCTACAGGCTGTACAGGAAGCATGGCTGGGGAGGCCTCAGGAAATTTAGAATCATAGCAACAGGCCAAAGGGAAGCTGGTACATCGTACATGGCTGGAACAGCAGGAAGAGAGCAATGGTGGAGTTGTTACACACTTTTAAACAACTAGATCTCATGAGAACGGTGTCAAGGGACAGCACTAAGGGGATGATGCTGAATCATTAGAAACCTCCCCTATGATGTAATCATCTCCCACCAGGCCCCAACTCCAACACTCAGGATCACAGTTCAACATGCGATTTGGTTGGGACATAAGCCAATCCATATCAATTGACAAATTTTTAGCCAGACCAACTAAAAACATAAAAATAAAAATAATAAAAACTCAAATCAGTAAAGTCAGAAGCAAAAGGGAGACCTTACAACTGATGCCACAAACATTAAAAGTGTCATTAGAGAAAATTATAAGCAATCATATGCCAATAAATTGGAAAACTTAGAAGAAATGTATATGTTTCTAGACACATACAATGTAGCAAGTTTGAAGAAATATAAAATCTGAACACAATAAGAAGTAACGAAACAATAATAAAAATTCTCCCATCAAAGAAAACTAAGACCTGATAACTTCACTGCTGAATTTTATCAGACGTTTAAAGATACACTAAGATCAATCCTTCTCAAACTATTTCAAAAAAGTCAAAAAGTAAATACTTTTAAACTCGTTCTATGAGGCCAGTATCACTCTGAAACAAAAAGTAGATAAAAATACAACAAAAAAACATTAGAGACCAGTATCTCTAATGAACACAGATGCAAAAACCCCCTACAAAATACTAGAAAATTGAATGATGCATTAAAAAGGTAATTTGTGATGATCAATTGGGATTAAATTTAGCAGTGCAAATATGTTTCAACATATTCCAGTCAATAAATTGAATACATCACATCAACAAATAAAAGTAACATATGATCACTTTATTGATAGCAGAAAAGCATTCAGTAAAAGTTTTCCCTTCATGAAAAAAACTCTCAAAAAACTGGGTAAAAACAGAACATGCCCCAAGATAATAAAGGCTACGTTTTACAAACCCACATTTAGTATCATACTGAATAGGAGAAAACTAAAAGCCTTTTCTCTAAGATCTTGAACAAGGCAAAGATACCCATTTTCACTGGTATTATTTAACCTAATGCTGGAAGTTCTATCCAAAATAATTAGACAAGAGACAGAAAATGGACATCCAAATTAGAATGAAAGAACTCAAATTATCCTTGTTTGCAAATGATATCTTATATTTTAAAAACTAAAAATCTATCCAAACTAATATAAAAAAAATTCACTAAATTTACAGGATACAAAATCAACAAAGAAACATCAGTAGCATTTCTATACACCAGCAGCAAAGAATCTTAAAAAGAAACCAATAAATTAATAATATTTACAATAACTACAAAAACTAGAAATAAACTTAACCAAAACAGTCAGAAATTTCTATATTGAAAACTGTATAACATTGATGAAAGAAAGTAAAGAGAACACAAATGAAAAGGTTGTCCATGTCCATGGTTTAGAAAAAAACAATATTGTTAAAATGTCCATGCTACCCCAAGCAATCTATAGATCCAATGCAATCCCTACCCAATTTCCAATGTTATTATTTACAGAAATAAAAAAAGTCCTAAAATGATATAGATCAAAGAACATAATAAAGTCTATATGTCACAATTATATAGATCAACCAAAGAACCAGTATAGTGAATGCAATTATGAGAAAAAAGAGCAAAGCTGTAGGCATTACATTACTTGACTTCAACTTATACTACAGAGCTATAGTAATTAAAATACCAAGGTACTGGCCTAAAAACAGATATATAGATCAGTAGAAGAGAATAGAAAACCTATTAAATAATCCACAGATATGAAACTGGTTCAAGTGTCTCATAAAAGCAGTATTTATGGGTTTTTAAACAAACATGATTGGTCCTTTGAGTCTTAAAACTTACATTTTTCTCATCTGTGTTTCCTCTTCAGAAAACCAACCCTCAGGCAAGGAATTAGAATACCACATCCAGGCAATGAGATCCCAGATCCTTCCCTCATGATTCCTTCCTTACCTCTCCCAAATTCCTGTTTCCCTTTTTCCCTGCTACCTATATTTCCCAATTTTAGGCATTCACAGAGACAGATTTGAGACTGAATCCCCATTCTCCATAGCTGCAGCACTCAATCAGTTATTCTTCCCTGGCAATATTTGTTGTCTAAGTAACTGGCATTCTGTGAGGCAAACAATGGGACCTAGACTAAACCCCTGATATTTTAATAAGACACATGCAGCCAACTTATTTTCAACAAAGTTACCAATATTATTTATTGGAGAAAGGACAGTCTCCTCAGTAAGTGGTGCTGGGAAAACTACATATTCATATACAGAAGAATGAAACTAGACAACTATCATTTGCCACATTAAAAAAGTCAAATCAGATTGGATTAAAGGCCTAAATGTAAGATCTTATATTTGGAACTATTAGAAGAAAACATTTAGGGAAAGGTTCCAGGACATTGTGTTGGGAAAAGATTTATTGAGTAAGATCTGAAAAGCATAGGCAACCAAAGCAAAAGCGGTCAAATGAAATTACATCAAGTAAAATGTTTTTGCCCAGCAAAGGAAACAATTAGCAAAGCAAAGAGACAAGTCAGAGAAGAGCAGAAAATATTTGCAAGGTATTCAACTGACAAAGAATTTGTAACCAGGATATGTAAAGAATTCAAACAACTCAATAGAAAAAAAAAAATCTGATTAAAAATTGGGAAAAACATAAGAATGGACTTTTTTTCAAATTCTTTTTCAAAGAAGATATACAAATGGCCAAAATGGATATGAAACATGCTCAACATCACTAATAATTAGAAAAATCCAAATCTAAAACACAATAAGTTGTCATCTCACCCTGTTTAAAAGAGCTATTACCATAAATACAAGAAAAAAAAAGAACAACAAATTCTGGCAAGGATGCAGAGAAAGGGGAACGCTCATACACTGTTGCTGGGAGTGTAAACTAGTATAGCCACTATAGAATATACTATGAACATTTCTCAAAAACTGCAAGTAGCACTACCATATGATCTACCAATCCCTCAAATGGATATATATCCAAAAGAAAGAATATCAGTATAGTGAATACATATCTATATATCCATGTTTATTCAGCACTATTCAAAAGAGCCAAGACACAAAATCAACCTACATGACCTTCAACAATAAATGAAGAAAATATGGTACATTAGACACAGTGAAGTGTAAGTCAGGCATTAAAAAATAATGAAATTCTGTCATTTGCAACAGTATGGATGGAACTGGAGGACATTATGTTAAGTAAAACCAGTCAGACACCAAAAAACAAATGCCTCATGTTTTCACTTATATATGGGAGCTAAAAAAATTGATCTCATGTAGCTAGAGAGTAAAATTATGGTTACCCGAGACTGGGAAGGGAAATGTGGATGGAGAAATAAAGAAAGACTGGAAAATATGAAAGGTACAAAAATACAATTAAACAGAAGGAATAAGATCTAGTAATTGGGCATAATAAGACAACTATAGTTAATAATTTATTGTATATTTCAAAATAAACAGATGAGTGGAATTGGAATGTTCCTAAACACATAGAAATGATAACTGTTTAAAGTAACACATACTCCAATTATCCTGATTTGATAATTTCACATTGTATCAAAATATCACATTCACCATAAATATTTACAACTATTATTCATAAAATTTTGAAATTCATAAAAATTTGAAATAAAAAATCTAATGTCACATTTGGTGTTTGGTTCTGGTGTATGCATGGACATAGAGATAAAAAGAACAGAATAGAATGTCTAGATGCAAATGCAATTTATACTTAACCTATAGAAGGTCCATGCCATGATCTGAATGTTTACCTCTCTCAAAATTCATATGTTGAAACATATCTAATATTATATAAATGTACAGTGTTAAAAGTTAGGGCCATTTGTAGGTGTTTAGGTAAGAAATAAACTTCTGTTGTTTATGAACCACCCAGTCATGGTATTTTGTTACAGTTCTCCTAACAAAAAAAATATATAGTTTCCTTCAAAGAGAGTAAGAATGGATTATATAAAACATTTTATTAGATAAACAAAGTAGCTGTTTCAGTGAAAAGATTAAATCTTCGCCCTTTCCCTACACCCTACACAATAGTAAATTCCAATGGATCCATTTCAGTTGTAAAATATGACATCACAACAAAACTTGAAGAAATCATGAGAGATAAAATTTGGGGAAGATAAATGGAAAGAAATTGTGGCACAAAGTATGACATGAAAGTCAGGAATTATAGAAGATAAGATTGCTAAATTTGACCAATTAATAACATAACTTTGCTCAAAACCACAACATAAAAAGTAAAAAGACAAATGATAAATTAAGAAAATATTTGCAAATTATGCAAAAGAAAAAAATACCTTTAATATAAAAAATGTTCTTACAAATTAATAACAAAAATACCCAAGAGAGAACTGGCAAATGAGAGTTCAAATACAAAGTATAAATGACTCAAAACATATTTTCAAAGCCTCAATTCTATAAGAAAAGAACAAATTAAATTATATTAAGATAAATTATTTTATTAAAATGCTAATTTTTATAGAAAGATAATACTATGTTTGCAAGTTGAAAGATAAAAAAGGATAGCTATTGCGGTTAAGACAATAAACTGGAATAGTTTCTGGGGAAAGAAATCTGGTAGAATCTATCAAACTTAAAAACGCAAATTTATTTCTCCTTGAAATTCAATTTCTAGATATTTATGCTATAAATATACTTACATTTGTAAAAAATTTTGTATTAATAACTATGTTTTCTAGTTATAATTAAGTTCAGAAATAATCTAAATAATAATCCACGGGGCTACTTAAAACATATACAATCCAACTTTGTGCTAATTAAAAAGGAAATTATTAGTTGACAAAGAGCCAACTTGTGTGTGCATGTTTATATACATTTACAAGTAGAAAAGAAGGAAAAAAATCATAATGCAGAAGAGTGTCAGGGTGTCCTAATTTTTAGAAACAAAGGTAGAAAATTATATATAGATACATTTATGAGTATGTGTTTGCCTGAATTTACATAAAATATCTATGATAGTGTAAAAGAGACACTAATGGCATAATGGTATGATTTTCTTCTATGAAGGGGAACTGAATAATGGGGGAGAAAGTGTGAGTACCTTGTATTTCATTGCTATTAAATTTGAATTTATTCAAATTCAATTGAATTTTGAACCAAGTGAGCATATTATCCATTCAAAAAAAATAAATAAAGTATTTGTTTTAAAAAACATTAAATGAAAAGTTTTATATAGACTACAAGAGAGCTTGTTTGCCCACATACCATCTGAGCTGTTAAAGACTGACTAGCCATATGTTGGTTTGTGCTGCTTAAGTCTATGTAGTTAGACAATGACAGCAAGGAAGAGGATTCTGAGCCTCTTTCTGTGTATGTGATTAGGCCATGGTGAGGGATGGTGGCCGTGGGACATGAGGGAGACCTTCATTCTTTTAATCTTAGATGAGGCAGGAAACTCATGCTAATTAGATGAGCTTGAGTGTCTTGTGCAGCTTCAGGTACTAACAAGAGTCAGATTATTTAGAAGGGCGCAGCTCTCATTCAGCATCCATGTAGAAGAGGGTTAGAAGTTCTGGTTTTTTATAAGCACTAAATTTGAATACACAGTTTCTCAACTAACAAGGATGAATGTATGTCACATTCTGAGAACAAACATTGACAATTCCCTTTGCATGTAAGTGTAAGTAAAATAATAGGGTTAGAGAGAGAAAAGTGTCCTTTTCAATATTCATCAAAATAGGAGAGAGGACAAAAAAAATGTTATTCTTACTGACCAAATCTAACTAGGTATAGAGACAGAAATAATATTTTTCATCTCTCCCAATCAATAACATTTTATTTTACTGAGGGGATGCTTTAGAAGACTACATACTTTTCTTTGGTAGTGAATGTAAGGTTTTCTGCCTAAAGGTCTGTTGGATTCTTGTTTTTTTTCTTTCAGTTAGAACACTATACTAAATAATTTCTTATACTCAATCTTGGGTATAATCTTGGAATTTGAATGGGCTCTTCTAGCTTCAAACTCATCTCTTTAATCACCTTTGATAAATATTATTCTTTCACACTTACGGTATACCTCTGTATGATGTTTTCTCAGGAAAATCATATTTCCAAGATGTATGAAGTTTATTGTCTGTTTTTCCAACCCTTCATTGTTTTCTACCTCTTTGCCATTTTTTTCTCTCTCTCTTTTTTTTTTTTTTGTAAATTGTACTTTAAGCTCTGGGGTCCATGTGCACATCCCGAAGGGTCCTTGCTTAGGTACACACATGCCATGGTGGTTTGCAGTCTCTTTCTCCCACCCCATTGCCTACATCATACATTTCTCCCAGTGTTTTTCCTCCCCCTGCTGTCCCTCCCCTAGTCCCCCAGCCCCCAGCCTACCCCAGTGTGTGATGTTCCCCTCCCTGTGCCAACATGTTCTCATTGTTCAACACCCACCTATGAGTGAGAACATGCGGTGTTTGATTTTCTGTTCTTGTGTCAGTTTTCTGGGAATGATGGTTTCCAGATTTATCCATGTCCCTACAGAGGACACAAACTCATTGATTTTTATGGCTGCACAGTATTCCATGATGTATATGTGCCACAATTTCCTTGTCCAGTCTATCATCGATGAGCATTTGTGTTGGTTTCAGGTCTTTGCTATCATAAACAGCGCCACAATGAACATACTTGTGCATGTGTCTTTATAGTAGAACGATTTCTAATCCTTTGAATATATATCCAGTAATGGTATTGCTGGGTCAAATGGAATTTCTATTTCTAAATCCTTGAGGAATTGTCACATTGTCTTCCACAATTGTTGAGCTAATTGACACTCCCATCAACAGTGTAAAAGTTTTCCTTTTTTTCCACATCCTCTACAGCATCTGTGGTCTCCAGATTTTTTAATGAATGCCATTCTAACTGGCATGAGATTTAATTTGCATTTCCCTAATGACCAGTGATGATGAGCATGTTTTCATATGTTTGTCAGCTGCATAAATGTCTTCTTTTGAAAAGTGTCTGTTCATATCCTTCATCCACTTTTTGATGGGGTTTTGTGTTTTTTTCTCTTGTACATCTGCTTTAGATTTTTGTAGATTCTGCATGGTAGCCCTTTGTCAGATGGGTAGATTGCAAAAATGTTTTCCCATTCTGTTGGTTGCCAGTTCACTCTAATGACTGTTTTCTGTGCTGTGCAGAAACTCTTATGCTTAATTAGATCCCACTTGTCTATTTTGGCTTTAGTTTCCATTGCTTTTGGTGTTTTAGTGATGAAGTCCTTGCCTATGCCTATTTCCTGAATGGTATTGCCTAGTTTTTCTTCTAGGGATTTTATGGTGTTAGGAATTATGTTTAAATCTTTAATCCATTTGGAGTTAACTTTAGTGTAAGGTGTAAGGAAGGGGTCCAGTTTTAGCTTTCTGTACATGGCTATCCAGTTTTCCCAACATCGGGGAACAGGGAATCATTTCCCCATTGCTTGTTTTTTTCAATTCTGTCAAAGATCAGATAGTAGTAGATGTGTGGTATTGCTTCCGAGACCTCTGTTCTGTTCCATTGGTCTATATCTCTGTTTTGGTATCAGTACCATGCTCTTTTGATTACTGTAGCCTTGTAGTATAATTTGAAGTCTGGTAGCAAAATCGTCAACAAAATACTGGCACACTGAATGCAACAGCACATCAAAAAGCTTATCCATCATAATCAAGTATGGATAAGTACTTGATCCCAGGGATGCAAGTCTGGTTCAACACATGCAAATCTGTAAACGTAATCCATCACATAAACAGAAACAAAAAGAAAACTACATGATTATCCCAATAGATGCAGAGAAGGCATCTAAAATTCAACAGCCCTTTATGCTAAAAACCCTCAATAAACTAGGTATCAATGGAACATATCTCAAATAAAAGCTATTTATCACAAACCCACAGCAAATATCGTATTGAACAGGCAAAACCTGGAAGCATTTCCTTTGAAAACTGTCACCAGACAAGGATGCCCTCTCCCACCACTCCTATTCAATATAGTATTGGAAGTTTTAGTCAGAGCAATTAGGCAAGAAAAAGAAATAAAGGGTATTCTATTAGGAAAAGAGGAAGTCAAACTGTCTCTATTTGCAGATGACATGATCATATATTTAGAAGACCCCTTTGTCTCAGCCCAAAATCTCCTTAAGCTGATAAGCAACTTCAGCAAAGTCTCAGTATACAAAATCAATGTACAGAAATCACAAGCATTCCTATACACCAATAACAGACAAACAGAGAGCCAAATCATGCGTGAACTCCCATTCACAATTGCTACAACAAGAATAAAATATCTAGGAATACAACTAACAACAGATGTAAATGACCTCTTCCAGGAGAACTATAAACCACTGCTCAAGGATATAAAAGAGGACATAAGCAGATGGAAAAACATTCCACGCTCATGGTTAGGACAAATCAATATGGTGAAAATGGCCACACTCCCCAATGTAATTTACAGATTCAAGGCTATCCCCATCAAGCTACCATTGACCTTCTTCACAGAACTGGTAAAAACACTTTTTTCTCTTTTCTAGCATCTTTCTTAGATTGTTCATCCCTGGTATTTGTCACGTATGGTGTTTCCTATAGCTCTGACTTCCTCTGCTGCCGTGTTAATCTGTGAATAATATTCTAAAACTGACTTAGTTCTTTTCATCGTAGAACCGGGAGTAATTGCACTCTAGGATGGCTACCTCCATCTCCTTGTTCATGAGCGTATTACAAGCTAATGACAAGGAGGCCAAAGCATGCTGACATTTTCTGATTTTTTTACACAATTTACCAATTTACTTAATTGCTCACTAAGATCCCATCAGTTTTTCTTGTTTTTGGCTTTCAATTCACTCTATGATTTTTCACCTAACTTTTAACTCCAAGTTTATGTTCTTATTATTGTCCTTTAGGAATAGGTTTGCCAATTTAATTTCTCAACTACAATTCTTGATATTGAGTGGAGTTGCCATGATTCTGCCTTCTTGCCTAGTTATTACCATTTAAAAATTTCTATAATTCTGTTAAGACAATTACTTCTATTAATTTTCAACGGGTGTGTAACAAGTTACCAGAACTTTAGCAGCTTAAAACAATGTACCTGTAATATGCTGCTTCCAAGAGTCAGTGTCTCGACATACCCTAACTAGATAGTTTATACAGGTCTTGTAAAGCTGCAATACAGAAGCTGGGCAAGGTTGTGCATGCCTACAGTCCAACTACTCAGGAGGCTGAAGTGGGAGAATCTTTTGAGCCTAGGAATTTGAGGCTGCGGTGAGCCATGATCACCCCTACTGCACTTCAAACTGGGTGGTAGAGCACAATATTTTCTCAAAAAATGAAAAAAGAAAAAGAAAACAGGTCTCAGCCAGGGCTGTGGTCTTATCTGAGCTTAGGAGTCATCACCTAAATACATGTGACTATTGGCAGAATTAACTTCCTTGAAGTTACAGAGTTGATGTTTACTTGCTTATTTCCAGAGAAGCAGGCAAATCTCTTTGACCTAAATGAAGGCCACAGTCTTTATAAAAATGCTGGTCTGATTAGGTAGCCCATCTAGTATAATATCTTTTTTTATGAACTCAGAGTCAACCGACGAGGGAATCTGAATTTCTTCAAAATTTTTTTTTTTTACTTTTGCCATATTGCATATTCATGGCATTAATATTCCTTCTAACATGCTGTTCTTACCCATACTCAAGATGTGGTAATTATACAAGGGCATGGATCATTGAGTGCTATCTTATAATTGATCTATGGATGTCATGCAATCATAATAAAATTTCCAGTTCGTCTTTTTAGTGAAATTGAAAATTTTATTTTTTAAATAAGAAAATACAAATGACTTACAATATTCAAAATAACTTTAAAAATAAGAATATATTCAAAATACTTGACCTGTTTCATTTCTATGCTTGCTTTTAATACATGGTGTTGACATAATTGATTTATTGGCAAATAAATCATTGAAACAGAAGAAAATGTCCAGAAAAGTAACCACATATATATGATCAATTAACTTCAACAAAAGTTTCATGAAAATTAAGGCAAAAGGACATTCAATAAATGGTGGGAGACAAACTGAAAAATTAAACTTTGACTTCCACATCACCCTACACATAAAAATATTAATTAATTGTGTACTATAGACCTTAATTTAAAAGGTCATATATAACACTACTAGAAAAATATATAAAAGAATATGTTTGTTGCCTTGCGGTTGGCAAGATTTCTTAGGCAAAAAAAAACAGCAGTGAAATGAAAGATAAGAAAATGATAAATTGAATTTCATAAAATTAAGAACTTATGCTCGTCAAGAGACATGTTTAAGGAAATGAAAATTGAAGACACAGACTAGGAGAAATGATTTATAATGCAAGTATCTGACAAATAACTCATATTTACATATTTCTGGAGAATACATTCCTTAAAAACTCTTTAAATAAGACAAACAACTCAATAATTCTATAGTAGGCAGAACTTCACAGAGAATATATACTTAATGGCTAAGTTCATAAAATAGTCATCAGTATTATTAATCATCTTAGTATGGCAAACTGAAAATCACAATGAGCTATAATTCCAAAGCCACTAGATCAGCAATCATTAAAAGTAATAGCAACAACAAAAGTTGGTAAAAATGTTGAGCAGTCAAAAATCATCATATATTGCTGGTGGAAGTACTTCATGGCAAAATTACATTAGAAATTAATTTGTCTTCCTTTTCCTATAAATTTGTTCTAATTTTATTATCCAGTAATTCAACTTCTCAACATTTACATAAAAGAAGTCTGTGAAACACATTTACAAAAATGAGTATACAAGAACATTTATAGCATCTCTCTTTAAAATAGTTGCTCATAATTTGGGTTGGAAACACCTCGATGAAAATCAAAAGGTAAATAAATAATAGAATATTGTATATTCATAGAATGCAATGCTAGTCAGTAATAAAAAGGAATATACTAATGATATATACATAATATTGATTAAGCTAAAAAATATTATGTTGATGGACAAAGAGGCCAGCTTCTCTCTGTCTCCCTCTCTCTCTCTCTCTCTCTCTCTCTTTTTCTATGTTATATGATTTCATGAGTGTAATGTTTAAGAACAAGTAAAAATGGGTCATACTGATAGAAATAATGACACTTCTTGTCTTTGGGACAGGATTTGATGGGAAGAAGGGATGAGGACTTTTCGAGGTGATGGTTATGTGGCTTATGTAGTATACTGGTCTCTATTGGTCTATGGTGTTCAAACCTAGTTTCATATCACATCCTCACACCCACCACTTATTTATTCTATGATTTTTGCAATCTTTTTATGGGATAAAAGTAGTACTCTTTCAGGTAATATTTTTGAGAATTGAGTGACATAATCTATGCAGAGTACTTACGAATAAGTGCCCAGTAGCGGTAAGCAGTGCATAATAGTAATAGTCTATTATTGTTATAATCACTAGAACATTAATACATGAAGTATGGCACTAGAGTTACTATGCTATCTTATTAGATATATGAAAGTAAAGCCATAGTTCTGTTTTTACAGGTTGGGGTCTTACCTAAACAGTGAGACTTTTGCACAGCCAGGCAGTCATGAAAATGTCATATCTTTCAAAAGGCAGATGGAAGGTAAAAGACAAATTCCAGGTAAGCTTCCAAGTTGAAATAAAATTTTCTTGTCTTTGGTAAATAAAATTTTCTTGTCTTTGGTAAATAAAATATTAAATGTTTGGTTAGATATCTTGGTTTCTGTGACATAGAAGGAAAAAACAAAAACTAATATTGACCATGAAAACTAATATTTAACATATGTTTTTTTCATTTTCAATTATTCTAATAGTAAAGAACTGGTATTGGTGTTGGTATCTCTATTTGAAACAATTCATATAACTTGTCCGAGTTTACTTTGAGTGCAGCAGAGACAATATTTGAGCTACAACTAATCTGGCTTTTTTTCCCGAGTTCATCTGTTTGTTTTATAAAATTGTAAACTATTATTTATTTTTTAATTAACAAATAAAAATTATATACATTTAGTATGTATAAAATATTTTAAAGTATGTATCCACTGTGGAATGGGTAAATCAAGCTAATTAATGTATGGATTACCTCAAATATTTGTCAATTTTTGTGTCAAAAACACTTAAATCTACCCCCTTAGCATTTTCAAGTATACATCGTTATTAATTATAGTCATCATCTTGTATAATAAATCTCTAGAACTCATTCCTTCTAAATGAAATGTTGCATCCTTTCACCAACATCTCTTCAATCTGACCTTCCTATTAGGCCATGGTAACCATCATTCAACTTTCTGCTTCTGGGAGTTGGACTTTTTAGATTCCACAGTGGAGGAAAACTAGTTGTTGGGAAAAAACAGAAATGACCCATGATGTTCATGAAGCTTATGGAGCCAAGGAGAAGATGTTACAAGTTGTGTTTACTTGTGCCTTTTAAAAAAAATAAGCTTTTCTGGTTTGTGTATCTGATAGTTTCTATAACCATCATTTCTGTATTATTAACTTATGCTTTAGTACAGTGATTTTTAAAAAGTCTATTTAGGCTTCACAAAAAGAAAGCAGTAAGTGGACATATATGGCTAGTTGGCCAAAAACAATAATATTATTAATAATAATGATAAGAGCTAGAAATTTTTAGGAATTTACTATACATAAGCCTTGGCTCAAGAATGTCATATGCATTATCTCATGTGAGAAGCCAAACAGGACTCCAAAGTATGCACTATTTTGTGGTAGAAGCCATGGAGTGGGCACTTCGACAGCTATTCTGATTCCTCTTCATTGTGCTTTCTTAGGGAAGCTTAAATGTTAGTTTTCTGAAGTTTCCTTGAAGTGATTTTTTTTTCCTGTAGTTTACTGGTCTCTATTGGTCTATGGTGTTCAAACCTAGTTTCAGATCACATCCCCACACCCACCACTTATTTATTCTATGATTTTGGCAACTTTTTTCATGGGATAAAAGTAGTGCTCCTTCATGGGGTATTTTTGAGAATTGAATGACATAATCTATGGGGAGTACTTATGAACAAGTGCCCAGTAGTGCTTACCACTTTTGTTTTTTTTGAGATTTTGTCAGTTGGATGCATTTGCATATAATTAGAACTCAGAACTAAAATACATGGGAGAAAGGCAAGGCACAAGGCTTATATTTTTGTGGTACACATCATCACATGGTTCAGTGAGCAAAAGTTTCCTAATGTCATGGTTTACTATACCACCATATCCGTTTTCAACATAATGGGATAAACAGTAAAATTCTGGGACTTGACTGGTTTCTCAAAGTTCAGCCTAAACCTGGTTATATTTTTGTTTAATAGATTTTACAAGTATCTTAAATCTTTCTCCTTAAACTAGGCTTTTTGTGTGTGTTTTTGACAGACGACTTACAGATACATTATTGCTTTTTTGCAGAAGATGAAAATGAGGCATGCAGAGCTCAATTGCCTACGAATATTTTACTAGAGTAGCTCACTATAAGAGGTATAGCATGGCTGTAAGATTAACGATGACCATAGGATCTACTCAATCATCTTGCAGGGCCTGCACCACATGTCACTTAGCAACACTATGCTGGCCTGGGGCCATAATGCTTATAAACCTTAAAACAAAACTTTCAAGAATAGCTTAAACTTTCTTCATGAAAGAAACACTTGGCAACAGACCGTGTCTGAATAGCAGGTATAGAAATAAAAAAATAATCTCTCAAATTCTGAGAACGAGCTCCAGATAGGGGCCCTCCACAGGTAATCTGACCTCCTCACAGTATCTAGCCTATGCCAAGGGCCTGCCCCTGCTATCCACCCTTTAGGAGAATTGCTAGAATAAAATTCCTGAAAATAAGACAGCGTCAGAGGCTCAACTTTGACACAAATTTAATGGAAGGGGAGAGGTAACCTCTGGAGAGGCTGCTCAACTAGAAACATCTGAGATCCACCTTCGACCCCCTAAACAAAACCACTAGTAAATACTAGAGCCAGGAACACAAGTATATCTATCTGAAGAAGGCATACTAAACCTCTACCTTCTATTCCTGTTAATCAAGGTATACAGAGGGCTACACATTCTTAAGGATTAGCTGTATATTCCTAAGGGTTGACCAGCGGTAGTTAAAGCATGTAGGTACAAGAGTATAGTGAGCAGTAGAAAATTGATGTTGAAATATTGGACAGTGATGTTGAAAAAATCATCACTGATGAAAAGTGATGTCGAAAAATTCCCTTCCAAAATCAATTTTAAACAATTCTAAATTTTGCTGTATTATTAAATAGTGTTTTCTATTACGTAGTTGTACTCCTCATTTGGGACATAATTATTATAATTTTAAAATTTTTCTTGTCTTTAACAAATAATGATAACAATTCAATAGCTTTTACAGTATCCTTTATTTTTTTTAATAGAAGAAGACTACTGATACAAGTTAATGTAGTGTACTTATTTAGACTCTCCTGAGATGGACAGAGTAGAGAGAACAGTTAAAGAGCTAAAATGATAATATATGGCATTAAATAAATGAGCTCTAGTCCCAACTTTATCACTTACAAGACAAATAAGCTAAGTCATCATTTTTTTTTTTATTTGAGAGTCAGTTTTCTTTACATGTACAATGGGATAATGATGCTATTGATCAGGGATGAATGAGGTGCAAATCATATAAGGTAATATATAAGCAATATAAGCAAGTCTTAGGTAAACTACACATCCTTATCCATGTGCTCACTCTTGTCAATACTGAAGGGTATAAGAACATATAAAATTATCAGTTTTAACTCATTTGCTCTTGAAGTGTTCTTACAAAATAATATTTGTTGTGTCATCTCATTCCTTTCAGAGGCATTTTCATGTACTCAGACATAAATTGTAGTCTGGTCTATTTAAACATAGAATCCTGAAGACATATAGAGCGTCAAATTAGGACAATAGATAAAAGATAATTTGTCTTAGTCCATTTGAGCTGCTATAACAAACTACCATAAATTGGGTGGTTTACAGACAACAGAAATGTATTCCTCATATTTCTGGAAGCTGAGAATTCTAAGATCAAGGTGCTGGCAGATTCAATGTATGGTGAAGACCTGCTTCCAAATTCAGACTGGGCCTTCTCCATATGTCCTCACAAAGTGGAGGGAGACAAAGCAGCTCTCTGGGGCCTCTTTCATAAGATCACTAAAACCGTCCACGAATAGTGCTCTGCCCTTATGACCTAATTAATTCCCATATGCCCCACCTTCTAATACCACCACATTAGAGATTAGGTGTCAACATATGAATTTTGTGGGTACATAAACACTTAGGCCATAGCACCATTCAATATATGAGGCAAACAGGAAAAGAAAAACAAGTAAGCCTAGGCAAATAGAATTATACTGTAATTTAGAAAGCTGTCAATAAATATGCCAGTGGATCCCTGTGTAAAATATTATTAGAAATTTCTTTAGTCCAAATATAGAGACAAAATCGAAAGTCATTGTCCATGAGTTAGGTACCATACTGTTAACACTTAAGAAAAATGACTGTCATTAAGTCCAATTTGTTGTACATAAGAAATAAATTATATTGCATCAATACATGAGCAGACAAGTCGTTTTGTCTGAATGTGTTAGTTGAAACAAATAGGACAATTATGTTAAAAAGACATCCAGGAGAAATATAACAATTCCCTGTTTCAAATAGCCCAGGATGTAATTATTAGAACTGATTAAGCCTTGTTTTATTACAATTAGCATAATATGCTTCTAGTGATTTAGGGACATGTTTCAAATTTTCAATAGAGATATCTCATTTTCAATAAGAATCAATCAGCATCAATTGTCTAGAAACAGAAATAGCTTTGTGAAATGAATTAGGGATATGAAAAAGGAAAGAGAGAGTCTAACATTTATCTAACACTTACTGTGTGCCAACTTTTGGATTAAGTACTTTGCATGCACTATCTCATTTAATTTTCACAATAACCCTTTGTCATAGCTCTTAATTAGGTCATTTATAATTGAGAAAATTGAGAATCAGGATGGTCACTTACACTGTTAATGGCAAAAGTGAGTTTTTAACCCAGTTCTATCTGGTTCCAAAGCCTTATTCTAGTCACCACAGGACCTTGACTTTCAAAAGGGGCAGATTTTGAGCCCACCATGGAACTTGTTTAATGCAGAAACATGATTGTACAACCTAATAACCTCCAAACTCAATGCATTAATTTGAAAACATGCTTTCATAACAGAAAAAAGTTTTTGGAGAAAACATTATTTTATAAGCTGGGAAGGATAGGGGTATCATCTATACTTACTGTCTTCATATTTGGAAGATAAAACATTCATGTATTAAATAATTCACTTAAAGAACATGTTTTATTTTGGGCATTCTACTAAGTGTGAGTAGGCATAAATTGGTGAAGGGGTATGTTAAGTCATGGGGATAGTCATCAACTAATGTCAATCTGACCCACAACATATGAACACCTCTGTTTCCTAAAAGATATACCTATGCATTTATATTTAAACATACAAACAAGAGGGTGAGGATTTTCAAGTTATGATATCCTAATTTTGTATACAATTTTTTACTACTTTTGTCTACATTAATATAAACTCACCATGACTATATTTCTCCCTGGATATATTTTATCATTTCTACCCATATGCAAAAACATAGGCATATATTTTATTTACATATCTGCTTATCAAGAGAGTTGTTTATATATTCAACATTCAGCAAGTATTTACTGAGGAACAATATATGTCAGGTACTATTCTAGGTGCTTTAGAAATTTCAATGAGGGACACAGACAAAGCTCTTTGTCTTTACAGAGCTTGAATTCTAATAGGGGTAATACATGCAAAATAATGAAAATAAAAATTCGTAAAGCATGTGACATGTTAGAAGGTGAAAAGGATATGAAAGGTGATAGTTCTTGTTGGAAAGTGTGGTGTTATTTTCGTTGGTGATAAGCAGGAATATTTAATGCAAAGTCCATAAAGAAGGACCATTCCTAGCATAAGCAGCAGGTATGGAGTTATGCAAGGTAAAATCAACTCCTTAAATTTTGCCCATAACTATGGACATGAGCACATTCTTATTAGATTTTGTTGCAGATTCCTATCCTAAAATTATCCACTGGTAAAGTCATAAGGGATGTCAATATTCATAGAAAACACAAGCACGCTTTATGCATTTTGGAACAATAATGGGCCAATTTGTCTCACAGCACCATCTGCTTTCTAGTTACTTAACTCATTTAATCATTTTTGTTTATATCAAAAAGTCACAATATTTTGAATCAAGGTATATGCAATATAATGCAAAACAGCATTTGAAATTCTGCTTACATTAAGGCTTAGCAATTGGTTTGAGACATTACTGTTTAAAAATGTTTTACGCATTTTGCTGTATAGCGAGTCAGCCACACATTTTAACCATCTTAACTGTTGTCTCTCACCTACTGAGTGGAAGAGTGCCAATTCAAGCCACAATACCCTGATCTTAAATCTTTTGCTCTTCGCACTACTTTGAGAGAAAATTTTTCTCTTATACTTTGGAAGTATTACGCATTCTTCTTTTTCTTTTTTCAGAGAATACATTTTGTCTTTAAATACTTTTCCAACTAGGTTTAGAACCCAAAAAAAGAAAACAGATGGTACCTTCTTCATAGTACCCTAGCTTTTTAAACCATGTCAAAGGTATCAGGAGACAATATCCAGCATGCTCTATATCTATATAAAACATTCATTCTGGAACATTTTTTATAATGTTACATTTTGAGCTTCTAGTTCTCCAAGTATTATCTGTCAAAAAGATGGTTCAGAGGTATTTAGGTGACACTGTTCTTTATCACTAAAGACATCAGAATTATTACACATTGTCATTGCATTTTTGGCATGTAGAAAAAATAAGTAAAAACATGGCTCTTGAATCTAAGTCCAAATGAATTTTAGTTCATAAAAGAAAACTGAAACATCCTACATTTTTGACATAGTTCATCTTATGATTATGATAACAATGGATATATTTTTTGAAGCGCCATATTTACATATGCACAGACACATATATATAAATATTTCATCATATCTTTTAACTTGTATCAGTTAGTATGCTTTCAACTATCAATGAAAATGATTTATAATCATAGTGAATCAATTTATTATCTCACATAAAAGAGATATACTATTATTCTGTTTCAAGATCAGTTAAATACAAAATGTTATCAACAAAAATTCATTTTCTTTTACTTATGTATTTATTCTTCATAGCTTTCTTTAGGTTATTAGCTCACTTCTTTGATCATACCAGATTTCTTTCCATCGAGGCTATACCAATTACTCTCTTAACTATAATAACTATTTTGGTTTCTCCACATTCTTGCACACACAGTATTATTTGTGTGTGTGTGTGTTCTAATTTCCTAATTTTTTTATTTTTTAATGGTAATATATGTCCACTTATATCTTTTATTAAGATTATTATTTTACTTTAGGTTCAGGGGTATATGTGCAGGTCATGCAGGGTTGTTGCATAGGTGCATACATAACCAGGTGGTTTGCTGCCTCTATTCCCCCTTCATCTATATCTGTCATTTCTCCCCATGTTATCCCTCCCCACACTCCCTACCCTCCTACTGTCCCTTCCCTAGCCCTCCTATAGCTGCCCCCGGTGTGTGCTGCTCCTTTCCCTGTGTTCATGTGTTCTCATTGTTTGACACCCTATCAGTGAGAACATGCGGTGTTTGATTTTCTGTTCTTGTGTCAGTTTGCTGAGAATTATGGTTTCCAGATTCATCCATGTCCCTACAAAGGATACAAACTCATCATTTTTATGGCTGTATAGTATTCCATGGTATATGTGTTCCACATTTTATTTGTCTAGTCCACCATGGACAGGCATTTGGGATCATTCCAGGTCCCTTTGTACACAGGGCCGCAATGAACACATATGTGCATGTGTCTTTAAAATAGAACGATTTATCCTTTAAAACAGTATCAGAGTGATGCAGCATAAGAAAGACCAGCCGTTGCTAGTTTTGAAGGTGGACGGGGAGCTCAAGCCAAAAACTAAGGGCATCCTCTAGAAGTAAAAAAGGCCAGAAAAAGGTTTTTCCCAAGAGCCTTCAGAAGGTCATGCTGAAATCCATTTTGGACTTTTGACCTTCAGAATTGTAAGAAAAAAGTTTGTGTTAAGGCCAAAATAAAATCCTAAATCAAAAGAGTTACACAAATATAATAAAATGCCTTATTATTTCACATTTATATGATATGCTCCATTCTGACATGCTGTAGAGGTCAAAGTCTTCTAACTTGTAACCTGGATCTCTGGTAAATATTCAGATCCCTGGACCCCATATCTGACCTACAGAACCAGAATTTCTATAAGTAAAACCTGAGAATCTGCATCCTTGGAATTCTAAGGATCAAAGAAATTAGTGAAATAATTCTCTAAATTTTAAAGTCTATAAGAGTATTAAGTTTGCATTAGGTAAAAAACCTCAGCTTCCTACTTGACGCAAAGCTCCTCTCATACAAAGAGAAAAATAATCAGAATTTTATACTTTCCACAAAAATAGCTTTACTGTGAACCTCAAAACATGAACAGCAGAATTTCATTGGGGCAGTAAAGAATGACAAGTTGGAAGAGAGCAGAGGCGTCCTCCTTATGTGAATGTTTTCTATGCCCAGGACTCAGAGACAAATGTAGGCAGCTTGTGTACTTCAAGAGACTGCAATGACAAAATTAATTTATAAGATGAAGGCCAGTTTTAAACCCCTTTAAGCCTTTTTTAAAGATATAGAAACAAAATTAATTACATGCAAAAGAACAATGTTACCTTCCTACATTTCACGTCTCCTTTGAGAGGAGCTTTGAATACAGTTAGTCAATAATATGCTCATTGGTTTTCTATATTTTCTCATTTTCTCTTTGGGGTCTTCCTTGAAAACAGAAACAACTTGTATGCCCTACCAAAATATACCACAGAGCATACTCAAAGTGAATCAGGCCTGGAACAAAGAGAATATATAGTAGCTTTGAATCTTTTGTTTTCTTGCAGACACCATCATTGTTGGAGGCTCCTCAAGACACTGTAACAATTAAGTCAAGTCTTGTTTATACTGTTATAAATTAAATTTAAGTCCAGATTCATTATATGTGGAAAGGAGGGAGTAAGGAAAGTTTGAGGCTCGGGAGAGCTTTTGAAGGAAAGGGGCTACTTACAACTGAAATTATAGAGTGGAAAAGCAAATGTCCAGCAGACTTGAGATCAAATAAGGAATTTTGTCTCCATCAATGAAAGGGAGGGTAGACAGTGCCTGGCACGTCCTCTGACATAGAGACTAGACGAAAAAAAGACATGAATGTACTTTCAAGTTGGTAGGACGTAAGACAGGGCTCTGTCTCCTTCTGTCTGTTGTAGAGTTGATATTTCTGGGCTGCAAAGTTAAGTAAAGTGACTGAATTTCTTTTAATAAGTTCTCTTCTTTTGTGTTAATGGGTGGGTGGAGAATTCTTTAAAGTAGTGAGCCTACATTACAAATGCAGGTATGAGAAACAGACAGACGCTGGTCTTCCTCACACAGCGCACTTCTCTGGATGGTATTGCTACTACTCACTACTTCTTCCGTGTCACAACTATTCTCTCACAATTAGGTCATAATTCATAATTATTCCTCCACAATTATTGTATGTGGTAAAGTTTTAGTGTTTACTGTATGTTCTTTTAGTCACTGAATGAGCTACAACATGCATATCACAATTGGTAACATGGAATACCTCTGAGGAGGTGGCGCTTTTGGTCCCTACTTCTCTTTGGAAAGCATCCACTGTCATCGCAGACTTGGCCTCTGAAAGAATATTTTTACCGCCTCTGGCTTCTTTTGCCCTCTTGGTTCACTCATCCATTCTTTCAATGCATGTTTGTTTGTTTGTTTGTTTGGAATCGAGTCCCGCTCTGTTGCCCAGGCTGGAGCACAGTGGCCTATCTCAGCTCACTGCAATCTCTGCCTCCAGGGTTCAAGCAATTCTCCTACTTCAGCCATCCAAGTAGCTGGGACTACAGGCACATGCAACCACACTGGGACAATTTTTTGTATTTCAGTAGAGACGGTGTTTCACCTTGTTGCCTAGGCTGGTCTCCAACTCCTGAGCTCAGGCAATCTGCCTCCTTCATCTCCCAAAGTGTTGGGATTACAAGTGTGAGCCACCACTCACAGCCATTCAGTGCATTTTTGTTGAGTATGGCTTAACTGTGCATAAACATAATTTAGGTTTTAAAAACAAAAAGTGAGCAAAACAGACAAAAATCCCTCAGGGATCCCACATTCTAGAAGTGAAGACTGGCAATAAAGACTAAAATTAGGCAAAATATATATGATAAGAACTAAGGTGGGAAAATATGAATGATTGAAAGAAGACATGAAATATGGAGAGGTAGATGATTAAAAATTTTGAGAGAATAGTTAGGGGTAGTCTTCTTTGATAAGTTGACTTTTGATTAAAGATCTAAAGGCAATCCAGGATCAAGCCATGTCGACATCTAAGTAAACAGAATTATGTAGACATAGGAAGCAGAAAATGCAAAGTCCTTGAGTTGAAATCAAGCCAGGGCAAGAAAAACAAGGAAGTCAGTGGTTTGAGTAAAGTATGTAGTGGGGAGAGTAGTAGGAGCTCGACTGGTGAAAGATAGAAGTGGAGGGCTTTGTGGATTATGTATAGCTCTAGGTGAGATGGAAACCACCCACTGCTCAATGAGTTTAACAACATTCTGGGCATGTCTCAAGGAACCATTGGCATGTGTCTATCAGTCTTTCATTCTGAATGTCTTACTTTCCAATTCTGCAATTTTGACTAAGTATACCCTCTATGTATAATTGTGTGTGTGTGTGTGTGTGTGTTCAGTGTTTAGACTTTCCCTTAAAAGATTGAGTTTGGTTTATCTCTCTGGTTCTTTTTGCTCCTCTTTGCTTTAAATTAATATCCCTTGCCATAGCATTTTCTCACCCTAAACAGACCTTACACTTGACTACACAAAAACTTTTGGGCCAGACTTTTCTGCTGCCCTTCCAGGTAAGTAGTTTTGCTGAAATTCAAAAGAACAACTACTGCATTTTTCAATTTGGGCATCCATAACTCATGTGGATAGCTGGATGCAGGTCAGGTATGAGACTTTTTACGGTCTCTATGTGGAAAGAAGTAGAGAATTTTTGAAAATATTTATATGACAATAATGTTGCTTATAGATGCTGGATAGTTACCATGGTGATATAAGGCAGAACTGTGTTGATTATAGACCCAGAATTCATCCTGTCATTCCTTTATCTAAGACTATCTGGAAATTCAACAAGTATCCATTGGTCAGCTCATATGCCCAGGGATTAAGATCTGGTTAATTTAAGTAATTCTTCACATTTCATTTCTCTGGTCACAGTGATAATTGACCAGTGGTAGAGTAAGCAAGAGAGTTCAAACTGTAAATGTTAGGAGTCTTATTTAGAATACTAAAGCAGAGTATTCTTTCTTGATCTAGTTCTGACTGTATCTTCTGTTAAGTTTCTTACTTCTCAATGCTCTTTGTTTAACACTGAATATAAGAGGAAATTTTGCTTTTTAAATTAAAACCTGATCAACATTATTGCATTATCTTTTAACTAAGAATAAAGACTAAGAGGAAGGGCCTTGCTTAGCAAAGCTGTCCTGTTTTCTTCTCTGTGGGCATTCAGCTCATTTTTGGCCTGAACTTACTCTGCTTGTCAGACCCCACTAAAGGCCAGAATAATTAATCAGTACAGCACAACAGAATGAATGTTTCTCACGACTTCCCAATGCTGTACCCTTCCAAGGCATTTATGTCCTCATACACAAAGGTAAAAATGCAAGCCTTTGTGGAACACCTAATAAGGATCATCAACTTCCCAGCCTGAACATAAATTCTGAAATTTCTCCATCCTGTGTTTCCTGTTCATTTAACCCATCACAGTTCGATGCCAAACTTTATATGAATTAGGACCTTTACATTTGCATATTGCATTCACATCTCTCAAATTGTTACAAACAGCAAGGGAATGTATTTACTCATGTAACTGGAAATAAAAGGTAGGGTGCACTACAGAGTTTGTGGCTCCAGAATATCAACAATGGCATCAGAGATCTAGTTTTTATTCTCTTTTGCTCTGACAACCATAATATCAGCTTTATCTTAAAACTGTCTCATCTTGTAGATGAATAATGATAATCCACTATGATTAAAAGTATATATTTCCTCATTCATGTCCAGCAAAAGGAAAATTGTTTCTCAAACACCATTCTGAGTAGGAAACAGAAAAATGACCATTTATAGGGAGGAATTCTAATAGTGTCTAGTGAGAATTTAGAATCTACTGGAATAAACCATTGGATTAAAAAATAGAGATAATATATAATTAGTCCAGAAATGGGGACTCAAGATTCAGGAAAGATGTCAAAATACATGGCTAGGGACCAGAAACCATCTAATTCAATATAATTCTGTTGGGCAGTATTTCTGGACCAGAAGAATTTTTCATTGAGCAAATAGCATGGAGGCAAAAAGAAAAAAAAATGCAGTTTACTACCTGGAGCATTGACTGAAATTGCCTTTATTAGTATAAGCCTAAAATCACTAGTCAGAGAAAAAAGACATCTGAAGAAGTGCTAATCACATCAGTATAATACTTTATTACCTAGAAGTCAAGCTCTAGGGTCAGATGAATGGACCTCTAATTCTAGGTCACTACTTACCTATTTTTTGATCTTGCAAAAGTTATTTTATTTCTGGAGGCCTTAATTCATTCCACCGTAAAATGGAGCTAAGTGTACCACCCTGCCAGTTTCTGTATTCAATAAGACAAAGAATGTAAAGTGCTTAAGCAACAGTACATTTTTATAGTAAGTGCTCAATAGGTACTGGCTACGTATTAGTAGCATATTTTAATGCAAGGGTCTTTTTTGTGGATAGTAATTACTTATGTTATATACAGTCTCCTGCTGAGATTGACATATCCCTTTTAATGTGCTAAGGCTGTTTAGCAAATTAAAGATCCTGATGTCATCACTTTATTGTGTATTCTGCTGGGGTACTGGTGAGAGCGCTCCTAATGTTTGCTTCAGATTACATTTGCAGAATGCTTAGGGCTTCCGTACTCTGATTCTAAGAGATTTCTGGAAGTGTCCCTGGTATCTCTTTGCAATTCTATTATCATTGGTAGTACCATTGAGGACCAGGAAAGTCCCTTTAGTTATAGGTATAAATTTGAAGAGAAGGTGGAATTCTTAGAAGGTATTTAAGAAGTATTGTTATGGGATCAATAAGCATGAAGGGGACTGAGAAGTAAGCCAAATGAGCAACTCCCCAGACAGAAGGAAAATGGCTGTCTCAGTTGACTAAATCCGACTGATGTGCCTTGGCTGCTTGGAATTTGAGCCTACTTCTTCTGACAGCACTACTGACAACAGCAGATGGGAGCAAGGATTTCTGATCATATTTAACTGTTCCTTGGAGCAGCCAGTGCACCTTTTCTCCTACCCATCTGTGTAAACAGAACATGCAGTTCTCTGTTCTACTCACATAAAAGACTTTCTGTGAGTTTAAAGCACTTTATAGTTTAGAACCTTGGAGGAAAATATATTTCTTAAAGGAATTTTATCAGAAAGAAGAGAAATCAAATTGAGTAGTCTTTATATTTGGGCGACCCATTGCTGTTTGTTTTTTCACGGACTTTTCCATGTTCCAAAGTCACTTGTTTCATGTGTTTTCTAGGTCCCACTTCCAGAGTACTATTCTCAGCAGGGGTAAATTTGTAAGAACCTAAAACTTTTATGTAGCCCAGATGTATATAGATATATCTTCATTCTGTTAAGGGAGCTATAATTTTAGAACCAAACAAAATAAAACCAAATTCAAATGAAAGAATGTTAGACTCTTAGGCATTGGGACAGTGGAAGAGTTTTAGAACAGAGAGTAGACTTCACACAGGGCACATTGCACAATTTCAGGGACTACCAAGAACATTTTATTTTAAACAAATTGCTCTCCCCTGAGCTTTGATACAGGAAGTATCATCCCTCAGAATATAATTTAAATGGTGTGCTCTAGAGTTTGCAACATGTTCCTGTGACCATGTTTCTTAACAGTTTAATTTAAGTAGCTGCTTACTCACACACTTTTAATTTTTTTTAATTCATTAGCAAATAAAGATTGCATATACTTAAGGTATACAACGTGATTATTGGATATATGTAGACAATGTATAATGATTAGCACAATCGAATTGTCATGAACTCTTTATTCATTCAACGTTATGTATTGTGTGCCTGTATGTTCCAGATATTGTGCTAGGTACTTGGGATAAAAATACAAAATAAAACAAAGTCTAGAAATTCTCTAGACATGTTATAAATAGAAAAATAGTCTCTGGTAGCTGTTTTAATTTTTTCCACATTGAAAGTTAAAAAGATATCAAGCAAGTCATTCTCAGCTAGGAATGAGGTAGGAGAAAAGGCCCTATTATACTTCTGTTTCTCTGGGTCCGCAGGGTTTATAGTCTCTTGCCATCATGAAATCATAGCCAACCATTGGTAGTAAAAAACTATGCTGAGAAGTTTTAATGTACATTTGCTTTTTATATTTCCTAGTACATGACCTTTCCTTTATTCAGTCAGGAGCCTCTGTGGCCTCAGAAAGAATTAAGCCTGGCATAGCATAAAGCCAAAAAGAAGGGTGTCCATATTCAACAAACGACCTAAGATGCTGGCAGTGGCAGCAACACCCACAGGAACAGGAGCAGCAGCTGTATGGTCACAGGAAAGGGAGGAGGGGCTCTGCATGGAGGTGGCACTGGCACCCACAGACTCTGCAGTCTAAGACAAGCTTTATCTATACCCCACTCATATCTCTACAGCATCTGCACAAATATCTATTCTGTGCCTGAGTGCTGGACAGGAATTTCTGGTGCTCATGCAGTAAATTTTGTCAATAAATTATTTTAAAATAAAAGCATAAACATGTAGGTTGCAATAAAGCATACTGGGCAGTTATTAGAATCTTTCAAATAACTTAAAATCTCAGGTTTACAACATTGCAAAATAAGTATATTCACAGGCTTTGAAATACGAATTCAATGTAAGATGTCATGTTTGATAGAAAAGAATACTACTTTCAAATGAAGCTTTGGATAAAGCAATTACTGACAAGAAAGACAATCTTAAAATCATTGTTTCCCTTGTAATAAAAGATGTATCAATAAATACATAAATAGGTATTTCAAATTTTATTCAAATTATAAAGCCACTTTCAATTTCTTGTATGACTTCTGTGACTTACAGAAAATGTAAAAGGAAATGTTAGAATTCATTATATAAATTTACATTTAAAATTAAATTTAGCTTTACACAAAACATTTGTTTGAAGAGTTAAATCTTTTAAGAAAAATTATTGTGTAAGAATAACAAGTTCTAGATGCAGAAAAACATATTTCAAAAAAAGTATCAGAAATTTATCTTAATATTGTCACAACCTAAAAAAAACTCACCAATTCCAGTAGTATTTGCATCCACAGAAAGATCACTTCAGAATTAAAAGATTATAAAACATGTTTATGACTTACATTAATAATTTACCAAGAGTAATCAATGTTGTTTTCAATTTATCTGTTAAAAATAAGTTGCCAAAAATATAAATTTTGATGGACAAACAAATTTTCAGAAAAGTAATCCATACAAATCTTAAGATCATTCAAGATAGCATATTAGTAAGTATTGTTCTTCATGGTATTGTATAAAATTATGACATCAAAAATAATATCTTTAATTTATAATTTATTTGCTCTACATGTGCCACTTTTACTCTATTACATTTATGAGTAATATAATATTTTTAAACTAAAAATTTTATATTTTTATAGCTTTAAGAACATATTTTTTGCTTTTTGAACGGAGATCTGCATTTTTATATTGCTGTAGGACCTGCAGTCTATGCAGATGGCCACACACAAAACACATAAATGTAAGAAACAGACTTGCTTAGAAAATCTAGGATCAAGGTGCATCTTTACTATGTGAACTTGGATAAGCCAAGGTACATCTTTACCACTTACTATGTGACCTTGGACAAGCCCTATGCTCCTGTATGCCTCAGTTTTCTTGCCTCTAAAATGTAAATATGAATGTATGGTTCACAGGATTAACAAATGTAGGATTTAAAAAGAATGCAAAAATGTAAGCATTTTGTAAATGCTTTAGAATTATCAAAACATAAAAGTGATACGTTGGACAACATCCCTAAGTGCACCAGAGTTACCTATTGATCAGGCAAAGTTGAACTTTTTTCCTACTGCATAGAGAAGGGTACCAGCTTGACAGAGTCTTAGTAATAGCTCAGAAAGGGATATTTGGGGCAGATAGCTAGAAGGTGTTGGTGTCTGAGGTCCAGTGATTTATGGTGGGTTCTTCCTTGTGGAGCTTTAGCTGAGATTTGTCAGATTGGTGACCGCATAGGATTGGTGGATACAAGGAGGCAAAATTTGAACGTTGACAAGAAAACAGTTTGATAAGCAGGTGGCTTGCCCAGTTGAGCGATCCATTGTCCTGAAAAGGAGGCTGATGTAGTCTATTATTCATATAAATTAATATTCACTAAATTCCTAAAGCATTCAGTAAAGTTATTTACTGGTCTATAGTCTTGTCCCCCAGAAAGAGTTTTCTCAAACAAATAATATAGTCGTGTTGATGAAAATGGTCTCCATTCTTAATCCTGATATTTAAGCTGTATAGATGCAGGAATATCTATTCTCAAGTATTACTACTATTTTTCAATACAAAATATATATTGATATAAATACGATGTAATGTGAAGTTTTGACTATTATCCAACCAATAATCTGAAATAAAACTATCGAGAATTTATCATATCACTGAGCTCATCTTTGTGGGTAAGCTGTCTCCATGTTGACACAGTTCTGGGGTGAGTCATATGGTCACAATAGTGGGTTAAGCTGTGCCCTGTGACTTGAAAATCTGTAATTTTTAACTAGACACCTGTGCTTACATGCAATAGACAAACAGATGTTCTTAAAATCCTAGCATGTTAACAAATAATCATTTAACCTCATATTACCATAATTTCACACTCAAATCTAAGATACCAATTTCAATTCTATAAATATGGGAGAGAAAATGATTCATATTCTCAGAACAACAAAAGCCAGTTCTCTAGACCTGAAGCAATGTAAATTAAGCTGTTGAGTCTGTCATTTGGTGGAGTGAGAGCATCAGTGTGTTCACAAATCTCTTTGCATTGTGTGATATCTAAGCTCTACATTTATGATATTTATGATGCAAATTCTAGTAGGCAAAGTGCAAGCGAAATCAATACAATTTTGCTTAGTATTCATGCAACAGATGCCATCTGTACAATATTCTTTGAGATGATGTTTAACAGAACTATAGAAAGTAATGACTGTTCAAATATAAATGTTACTTTTGATTTTAACTGAAAAGCAACCTTAAACACAAAAGAAGTGACAATTATATCAGTTCTGAAGAAAGTCCTATGTATTTAAAACCACAAAAGTTGAAAACACTCATTCATCCATATAAGCTTTCAAGAAGGGCAAGCTATCATTGTTGTGTCGTAAAGGACTGTTAATTTCAGAGTCTTCCATAAGCATACACAAGGAACTGGCAGTGTTTAAAAGAACATTCCATATCGCTTTCTAATTGTACCATTGGGCATTTGCCACTCTAATTTCTAATGCCTCCTTAACTCCTCTCCAGCTTTGCTGAGATGATTAATACCTGAAACTAAGGAGATACTGGGACTTCTGGTAAATGGGGAAAAAATAATAAAAACAAAAATTTAATTTAATTTAAAAGCAAAACAGATAAAAATAAAAATAACCACCGATTCTCTGCCCAAAACACCAACTCTGCTGCTATTTGTGTTTTATTTCATGAAATCATAGAAGAACCCTGCTTTGCATCTGTACCTTAAATTCAATATTATAATCATATATGTCATCTAGACACAGTTTCTGCTGACAAAATAACTAAAAGAGATCAGCAGCCATGAGAAATTATTCAGGGCAACAGGGAGTCCTCTAGCAAAGATTGCCTTGTAGAAAGATTCAGCATATGGCAGAAATAGCCACACACTAGTACACTAACCATGCTCAATTATTGGCTGAAACACCCCAAAGAATCAAAGGGATGCAGCACAGGCTCCAAAGTAAATCTCTATGTGTAGCAGCTACAGACTGTCCGCTGGTACATTCTTTCTAGAAGCTTCTCTTGAAGACCAGATTGAGTAGTATGTTCTAATGATGACCACAATTATATCTGATTTTGCATATCAACCTATTATTTTAGTTAGTTACTGATTTCCCTTTACTGTTATATTACATAGAAATTCTCTTAACTTGCAGATTTTCTAGAACAAAAATAATTGAGCATGTAATATTTTTCTATGTTCAAAATGAATCATGAACATTATCAGTGACCTAGATAGTTTATTTCCCTAGTTAAACCGGACTAGTATTTAGTCCATTGTCATTCTCCCTAACTACCACATTTCCTATAACATCATTTGTGCTCATCAACTGATGTACACGATCCAATTGAATGATACCTTAAATGGGTAGTGGTGAGCACTGGCAGAAATCATCACCCCATGACTTAGTTTAAAACTTTAGTTAGGAAAAAGCATGAAAGGTGGGCATTGAAATCTGGAAATTGACAACCTGTAAGGAAAAAAAAAACTCACTATAAATTTTCAGGAGCCTAAAGTCTCATGTACAGTTTTAAATATTCTCATATTTGACTGAAAACCAAAAAATAGATTTCTGTAAGTTCAGAACTTACTGAAGTTCCTGGCTTTCTAACAGCAAGAATGTCAAAGGGAAAGTTTGAAGATGCTGGCAAGTATATTAAATAAAAGTTGGTGTGTATGTTTGTATTCTATCCAAAATAGACATGCTGGAGATAAAAGGCATTGACAAATTTCAGTGTTTTGCTATTTCAAGCCTTATAACTAATATAAAATGTTATAAAAACTTCATTGTGATTGGAGTAGGAACTTTATAACCCATTTCTTGAGCTGCCTTACACAGGTACACTACTGTTATGGTAGAAGTTAGTGCTGTGTTCATGGGAACTTGAATTTCATTTTGCCACTTGAAATCTACTTGCTGTCTAAGTGTTTCAGTTCAGTGAGCACAAGTGAAGCTCTTGAATTGCTTTCGCTTTCTAATGCATTTCCATTTCAGTCCAAAACTTAGGAAGAAAATAGGCAACCCTTTGAATATATCTTTTAGTGAGTTCTGTGTTCAGTGGTGAAGGCATATGGTCCTAGCATACATAAATAAGTCAGACAGAGAGTCGTCATTAAAGAATCACGAGTTATGTAACTCACTCACGTATCATTGGTTTCTTTATATATGAAGGGAAAAATATTTTATCTCATATTTTAGTCACTGATCATTATCATTTTGGTTAGATATTAATAACTTTAAAGTGAAACAGTGTAAATAATGTTGTGATTTGCCTGATGAAATGGTAGATATTATTGTTTCTCTAGATTATTCTTTAAATGAAATTGAAAAAATGTGCAAAATAAAATATTTTAAAAGTTAACATTTTTTAAGTATCTGTTAGATCCTTTTTCTATAGATTATTTAATTGTATTTTCTCCATCTTTCCTTCATTTTCTCCTTTTCTCTTTCCTACCTTCCCCCTCTTTCTCTCTGCCTCACACTCTCTTTTCTCCCTCCCTTTCTTGCTTCCATCTTTCTTCTTTTCCCTTCTTTCTTTGCTGACTGTCTGCATATTCTTGGGATAGGGATTATGATGATGAACCTTTGTACTCTCTTAAACTCCACATTATCCTTAATGCTTTGGTTTAAGAAAATTATTCCCTAATGTTTTATAACTAGACAATCCCTTTTTAATACCGAGTTTTAGCTTGTACACCTAAAGGAATTGCTGTGTTTGTAGCAGAGAACCTGGGGTCAGGACCTGGAACTGTTTTTATATGCTCTTCCATCAGTTTACTCATCTGTAACCCTAAATCACCTCCATGAAACTTCTCTAAGACACTGAGTAAACCCTTTTGAAAACCATCAAGTTAAGAAATTTATAGTTATTGTATATATATATATGTGTGTGTGTGTGTGTGTGTGTGTGTGTTTTAGCATTCATGCATATTATCTAAAAATAATAGAATGTTGAATTATCAACACAATGTTAATTCATGAATCAGATTAGTTTTGGAAGGCCAGATAGTTTAGCTTGATGTGAAAGAAAAGACCAGTAATGTGGTATGTTAGTTTTCTATGACTACAAAACAAATTATTACAAACTTTATGGTTTAAAAGAACACACGTTATTTATCTCACATTTTCATGGGTCAGGTGGTCTGAACATGGTTTAGCTGGATCCTCTGCTTAGGGTTCCACAGGCTGCAATTAAGATGTCAACTGAGTCTGTGGTTTCATCAAAGTCTCTGGATTCTGTTTCAAGACCATGTGCTTGTTGGCAGAGTTCTAGTTCCAGAGTTGGCTGAGTTAATTGTGATGCAGAACTGAGGACCTTGTCTTTTAGAGGGACCCTGCAGTCTTTTTATGTGACACTCTCCATACGCAGTTCACATAATGGCAGCTTGCTTCTTCAAGACCCCTCAGATCCCTCAGATAGTCTCTTACTCCAGTCTCATAAGAAGGAATTTTATATCACATGAGCTGACCAAGCAAATGATATCATACTTTTCATATAATGTAACATAATCAAAGGAGGTACATCCAATTTCCTTGGTTATATCCCATTGACTAGAAGCAAGATTTATCACACCAGGTCTACTTGTAGACGTGGTCTGGTAAATACTATTCTAAAATGATCACATGATCTGTGCCAAGAGGCAAAGATCATTTTAGAATAGTATTTACTACACCAGGTCTACAATTAGAGAGACTATGCTCTACTAGGGAGTATTTAGGTTGTTTACAGTAAAATCTGAGAACCAAAAGAAAAATTTATTTTTCATTCATTTATTATACTTTAAGTTCTGTAACATACAGGTTTGTTACATAAATATACATCTCCCATGGTGGATTGCTGCACCCATCAATCCATCATCTAGGTTTTAAGCTCCACATGTATTAGGTATTTGTCCTACTGCTTTCCCTCCCCTTACCACTCACCCCCAACAGGCCCCAGTGTGTGATATTCCCCTCCCTGTGTCCATGTGTTTCCATTGTTCTACTACCATTTATGCGTGAGAACATGTGGTGTTTGTTTTTCTGTTCCTGTGTTAGTATACTGAGAATGATGGTTTCCAGTTTCATCCATGTCCCTGCAAAAGACATACACTCATTCTTGAAAAATTTATTTTCTTTGTAAACTTTGTCTAAGGTTTATCCTGAGGTTTTTTATTTTCATTTTTATAATATTTTTTAATACCCAAAGTAATTACATACCTTTTCCAATCTGGCTGTTCTTATCAATCCTATGCTGAAAAAAATGTCATTGTTATTTCCATTTTTACAAGTGGAGGTACTGAGCTTTCGAACTTCAGCTTTAGAGAAGCTGCCATTATATAAACTTCCTATGGACAGTGTCACATGAAAAGACTTCAGGGACCTTCTAAAAGCCAAGGGCCTTGGTTCTGCTAACTAAGCACTAGGTCAAGTTCTCATAGGAAATAAGAGATAGAGTTAGGAAATAATTCAGATGTTCTAACTTATGTTCTATACTTGCTACCACATTTCAGAAACTTAATGAATATGTAAATATTGCCTTAAAACGTACCTTAGAACACCTATAAGTGTTATGTTAGGACCTCCCAATTCCCTGTAAAGAAAACTCAGTACGTATTCATGTGGTGCCTCCAGTAGGCAAATTGGGTTAGATATGCACAAATACACAGAGAACCAAAAACATTTTTAACTGATGTATTCTCATGATAGGGAATTCGTGGGATCACTGAAGTATTTTCTTTTATCTCTGAAGCTAATATAAGGATTTCCCTAATGTGAGATATTTGAGATACCAATCCAGATACTGATGCACTAAGAGAATTTTTAATGAGACATCTGGTTTTAGTATTCATTTTCAGGACCTATTTACCAAATCCATGGTACATACCTTGGAAAATATCACGGAGTTTCAAATTTCCCTTAGTAAAATATGCTGAGTTTGTCACAGTACATCCCTTATTACTGTTCTGGGTCAATATGCCCCTTATGAATAAATATGAGTGATCTAAAAATTTAGTTGAAAAACAAGCGTGTCTCTAAAATAATATCCAGAGTACTGCTAACCATTAAGACATACCAGGCCAAGTACTGGAATGCAAAAGTGTAATTCTATGATGATCAGATGGCCAGTATCTGATATTCTTCTTAGCACAAAATTTTCTGAAATAGACCACAAGTGGCAAAATCGAACCAAAGCAAATTAGCATTATTGGTAAATGAGTATGTCCTAATACCACCTCCACTGCCATTTCCAGTAGAAAAAACTCTAATATGGGGAGCTTCACCTTAAGTCCTAGAAAGAAGGACAATTAAACCTCCTGAAAATATAAACCTCAATCCCAATTATTTTTTTGACCCTAGGAAGCCACATAGTTGAACAGAAGAGTAAGTTCCAGCTAGAGCATGCTTAGAAGATGAAAGAGAAAAGATGATTCATTACCCTGTCTTTCAATTTTGTAGTGACCTTAGTTTCTAGTAAGAGAGCCAACTAGTTGTTATTAAATATTGCCAATTGATTAACTCTTTTCGAAGAAACAAAGTTTTGGAGTGTGAGACATGGCTTGAAGAAGGACTGAAGAGAGCTTTTAGTTTTTCCAACATAAAACCTTTTTTGTAAACGGTATTAAATCAAATACATCAAAATCTTCAGAACACCAAAATCAGTAAAGATACTTAAAGGGGAACTTTGGGGAAAGTATCATACTCTTAAATAAGTCTAGGAATGCAGATTAAAACAATGTTAAACAAATTCAACTGCAGCCAAACTTCTACAGTGATAATGTGCATTTGTGAATATCGTGTGAAATCAATTAATTTGTCCATATACCTATTTATTCAACAATTGTATTAATGTCTTATCCAACATCAATCAGGTAATGTGGGCAGTACATGCTGAGGTACAGTTAGCCATACAAGAGTTTTATTTGGGATATAATACGTGTAAGCAGGGAAATAACAAGATAGAGCTGAGACAGTGTCAGACTGCAATGAAACATGAGTCTTCACCAAAGCATGGGAAGTTCTGGAATAAAAATTCCCTGTTAGAAAAGTTCTTGAGAATATTGAGAAAAATTGCCTCATCCTAGTGACCCCACTATGCTCATTAATTAGTTGGGTGCTTCCCAAGAAGAATGTGACCACAGCTTAAAACCTGAGGTGATCCTAAGTGATAGGAACTCTATGCTATCAGCTAAGTGTAATTTTTGCCACAGCACGTGAGTTTTCCATGAGAGATGATCAATGTTGTACATCTCTATAGCAACCATAACTAGTATTTTTAAAAATCCAGATTAGAAAATTCTGAAAATGCTGTATTTATATAAATAGAACTCATCAGTTGTTAAAGCAAACTTAATTGTATGTAGAGATGTGTGTGTGTGTGTGTGTGTGTGTGTATGTGTGTTATTTGTCTACTGTTATGTCTGAGATTTAAGAGGATTTGTGGTTTCCTCATTTTCATATTTACTTTGCAGTGTGATATAAAATTGTAACTGTCATAATTCTTCATAAACATGTCTCATCTTAATCTCGGGCTTGAAAGAGATATCAAGGTACGATAGTGCTTAGCTTGTTTCCATGAAGGTAAGATTGCATGATTCCTCTTACACAGGGATGGGCCCCAGAAGATTTAAAGGTATACCTACAACCTAGGATAGCTGACTTCATATCTAAAATGCCTAGGCAGGGTTCTTTCTAGAAATGTACCCAAACTCCTACAGACTGTAATTTGTGCTAATTACAAATAAGAAATTTGCTACCTTTTAGGTTTAGCTCAGGACAAACCTATATCACAATGGTTCCTCACTGAAGAAAATGGATGCATTTTTTTTTTCTCAATGTTGCCTTTAGTTTTCAGGGTTTTATTTGTACTGATCTGATGCTCAGTCCTCTCTTGGTGTTCTCACTGTTCAACTCTCACTTATGAGTGAGGGCATGTGGTGTTTGGTTCTGTTACTGTGTTTGTTTGCTGAGAATGATGGTTTCTAGCTTCTTTCATGTCCCTACAAAGGACATGAACTCATGCATGTGTCCTTATCAGATACAGCAGGCAGAGAGAAATAGAAATTCATAGAAGGCTGGACACTAAGAAGTTCATCTAATCAAAATCACTGAGGCATGAAATAAGTTGTGCTTTATTGTCTGTAACTCTGAAATTTGAGGAAAATTTTGCCTCAGATTTGTATGTCTAAAATTGAGAAAATCATAATGGATCCTTAAGGGTAACAGGGACTTGAGACAAATCTAGCACATGTTAGATCTTCAGAACATAAAAATATGAGGAAACATGAATCTCTATGCGCAGGTTCACAAAGATTGGTAAGAAGAATTTAGGATTCACCATCTGTGTTTCCTCTAAGAGAAATTTTATCCTTTCTATACATAAGGAATTCTGGTTTTAAATTGATAGAATGGTGCCATTTTCTCATTGCATGATTTATCAGCTTCACTTAAATAAACTGAAATCAGAGAAAGATGAGATTCAGTCAAGCATTTCTGTCTCTCCATCACCAGTTTTTCCTTTAAGACTGACTTGAAGTAAAAAGCACATAAGGCCAAACATCTCTTCAGGTTTATGGTTACTATTTTTTTTCTTGGAAAGATTTTCTAGGTCTTTCTATATATACAGTCCACCTTAGAAAAATCTAAGAGCAATTCTAAAACGTGCTATTTTTCTAAGATTTAAAATCCCTCTGTCAAAAGTGTCTAGAAAAAAAAGTTATTCCTCTCAGAGAGCTCTGAACATATTGATTCTGCCTGACTTCTATTACTCTTTTCACTGTTGAGAAAATAATCACAAAAGCCTAATTAATGTACCATGCCTTTGTCACAAGTGGAACTTACCTGTTTCCCATGCATTTTCACAATTGCCACTAATTATGTACACCATGAAAAAGGATGATTTCCTTTGGGTGTAAGGGTTTTGGAAGTTATGATTTTGTAAAATTAGTCTGTTTCTGATCTTCATAGTAATTATAATAGTTAATTTAATAACTGTCATGTTTTGAGTAAACACTACATGATAACCACATTGTTGGCAATCTCTAATCCTTAAATAAATCCTGTAAGAGAATATTATCTAAATGTTACAGTTAAATAAATTGAGGCTATTTGATCCAAGTGTTTAGCTGAATTGTGCAAAGCCATATAATTAAACACAAATGCCATGTTTTGATCCCAGATCAATTTCCTTTTAAATTCCTTCATTTGTGAATGTTTTTTTCTTGCCACATAATGCTTGCTTGCCCAGAAATGGAAGGAAAAAGTGCCCTGCAAGGTTTAACTTCTTTATCCAGCCTGTCTGTCTGTCACTGATTAGAGGGTTGTCCTCTATCAGCTGTATCTTCGTTAGCAAAGAGGTACTCCTATAAAAGACGGAAATTGAGCTCATTTATCTTCCTGTTGTCAGAAATCCCATGTTCCTTAGGCTATGTACAAATAATCAATCACTTATATACACATTTTCTTACAGAGTTCTCTGATTTTTTAAAGCTTCTCAGAAATAAGTTCATGTTAGTATACCATATTTCTATGTCTATGTGTGTGGGCTTGGACAAGACCTTTTTTAATGAACTTTGAAAAGCTCACAAAGCAAGTCTCTGTAGAAATGAGCAAAAAGTTATAACAAGAAAAAGAAAAGAAAAGTCACGTATATTTAGGCAAGAAAATGACTGCATACATCACAAAAGGATGGCAGTATTGTAGAACTACAGAAATGAGTACTGTGATATATGAATAGGACAAAAAACTTTAATAATGATACTGATCACACTTATTTTTCCTTATATTCTGTAGAAGCAATGTTTAGTACATGTATTCATACTGGCTTTGGAATTATGTACCTGGCTCTGCAATACTCTTCCCTATATAAAGAGATTATCTGAAGCCTCATTCATCA
>NW_016107439.1:7154789-7157994 GCF_001604975.1 Cebus imitator | reverse complement strand
CAAAAAACTTTTTCTTCGCAATTTATAACAGCTGATTTAATCTTTTCTGCAACCATTCCAATTTGATAAGCTAGCCAAACATAATTAACAAAAAAAAAAAAAAAAGCCACAAGATCTGGAGAGAGATATCCAGAGGAAATGCTCTACACGAAAATTACACTGTTTGGAAATCTAAGACATAGTTAAGTGTGAAGCGTTGATGCAGGTGTTATTGGCTGAACTACAGAAGCTGAGGGGAATTATTTTTTACAGACCTCACCTTGTGGCCCACAGTATAACTTTGACAGTAAGGCAAGAAGAGTTAAGTCATGATAAAGCCTAGTAAATCCAACCTTCCAAAGGGAAGAGTTGGCCTATCCCATATCATTTTTGTTGTTTGTTTTTGTTTTTTGACTTTTTTCAAAAATTATACTTTAAGTTCTGGGGCACATGTGCAGATTTTACAAGTTTGTTACATAGGTGTACATGTGCCATGGTGGTTTGTTGCCTCTATTCCCCTGTCATCTACATTAGAGGTTCTCCTAATGTTATTCCTCCTCAATGCCCTATTCCTCCCCTAGCCCCCCACCGCCCTACAGGCCCCAGTGCATGATGTTCCTCTCCCTATGTTCATGTATTCTCATTGTTCAACACTCACTTATGAGTGAGAACATGTGGTATTCGGTTTTCTATTCTTGTGTCAGTCTGCTGAGAATGATGCTTTCAAATTTCATCTGTGTCCTGCAAAGGGACTCATCCTTTTTCATGGCTGCATAGTATTCTGTGGTGTATAAATGCCACATTTTCTTTATCCAGTCTATCACTGATGGGCATTTGGGTTGGTTTCAAGTCTTTGCTATTGTAAAAAGAGCTGCAATAAACATATGTGTGCATGTGTCTTTATAATTGAATGTTTTATAATCCTTTGGGTATATACCCAGTAACGGGATTGCTGGGTCAAATAGTATCTCTATTTCCAGATTCTGGAGAAATCATACTGTCTTCCACAATGGTTGAATTAATTTACATTCCCACCAACAATGTAAAAGCATTCCTATTTCTCCACATCCTCTCCAGCATCTGTTGTCTCCTGATTTTTTAATGATCACAATTCTAACTGGCATAAGATGGTATCTCAATGTGGTTTAGAATTGCATTTCTCTAATGATCAGTGATGATTAGCTTTTCTTCATATGTTTGTTGGTTGCATAAATGTCTTCTTTGGAGAAGTGTGTGTTCATACCCTTCACGCATTTTTTCATGGGCTTGTTTGTTTTCTTGTAGATTTGTTTTAAGTTATTTGTAGATTCTGGATATTAGCCCTTTGTCAGATGGGTAGACTGCAAAAATGTTTTCCCATTCTGTTGGTTGCCAGTTCACTCCAATGATTGTTTCTTTTGCCATGCAGAAACTCTGAAGTTTAATTAGATCCCATTTGTCTATTTTGGCTTTTGTTGCCAATGCTATGGGTGTTTTAGTCATGAAGTCCTTGCTTATGCTTATGTCCTAAATGATATTGCCTAGGTTTTCTTCTAGGGTTTTTATGGTGTTTGGTCTTAAATTTAAATCTTTAATCCATCTGGAGTTAATTTTTAAATAAGGTGTAAGGAAGGGATCCCATTTCAGCATTCTGCTTATGTCTAGCCAGTTTTCCCAACACCATTTATTAAATAGGGAATCCTTTCCCCCATAGCATTTTTCCACTCCATGAAAAGATGGCATATATGAGTCCATGCTCCATGTTTTCCAAGAAATAAAGAGAATAGAAAAAGTGTTTGAGTTTTTCTAAAGGTATAGAACCAATAATTACTGTCAATAACAATGTCAACTGTCAACTATGTCATTGATATTCTCTTCAAAATATAACCACGTCTTTGCATTTGAGGGCCTCTTCTTCAATCTTTTCCACTTCTTTATTGTTCCTATGTTTTCACTTGGGAATAATCAAATATAATTCAGGACCTTGAGAGACTTTATGAACGTATACTTGAATTTCCTCAAACAAACAAACAAGCAAAAAGTAACAAATAAACTCAGAACAACCAATAAGACCTCTTAAATGGGTTAGTACCTTTTTTTATTGCATTTTAGGTTTGGGGGTACATGTGAAGAACATTGAAGATTTTTGCATACGTACGCACATGGCAGTGTGATTTGCTGCCTTCCTCCCCATCACCTACACCTGACATCTCTCCCCTTGCTGTCTCTCCCCAGCTTCCCACCCCCCACTATCCTTCCCCCATTTTCCCCCAACTGACCCCAGGGTGTAGTGCTCCCCTCCGTGTGTCCGTGTGTTCTCATTGTTCAACACCCACCTATGAGTGAGAACATGCTGTATTTGATTTTCTGCTCTTGTGTCAGTTTGCTGAGAATGATGGTTTCCAGGTTCATCCATGTCCCTACAAAGGACACAAACTCATCGTTTTTTGATGGCTGCATAATATTCCATCGTGTGTATGTGCCACATTTTCCCTGTCCAGTCTATCATCAATGGGCATTTGGGTTGGCTCCATGCCTTTGCTATTGTAAACAGTGCTGCAATGAACATTCGTGTGCACGTGTCCTTATAGTAGAATGATTTATAATCCTTTGGATATATACCCAGGAATGGGATTGCTGAGTCAAATGGAATTTCTATTACTAGGTCCTTAAGAAATCACCACACTGTCTTCCACAATGGTTGAACTATTTACACTCCCACCAACAGTGGAAAAGTGTTCCTATTTCTCCACATCCTCTCCAGCATCTGTTGTCTCTAGATTTTTCTAATGATTGCCATTCTAACTGGCGTGAGATGGTATCTCAATGTTGTTTTGATTTGCATTTCTCTAATGACCAGTGATGATGAGCATTTTTTCATATGTTTGCTGGCCTCATGTACATCTTCTTTTGTGAAGTGCCTGTTCATATCCTTCACCCACTTTTGAATGGGCTTGTTTGTTTTTTTCTTGTAAATCTGTTTTAGTTCTTTGTAAATTCTGGATATCAGCCCTTTGTCAGATGGGTAGACTGCAAATTTTTTTCCCATTTGGTTGGGTGCTGATTCACTCTAATGACTGTTTCTTTTGCCGTGCAGAAGCTGTGGAGTTTGATTAGGTCCCATTTGTCTATTTTGGCTTTTGTTGCCAATGCTTTTGGTGTTTTGGTTATGAAGTCCTTGCCTACGCCTATGTCCTGAATGGTTTTGCCTAGATTTTCTTCTAGGGTTTTTATGGTGTTAGGTCTT
>NW_016107439.1:7113754-7151170 GCF_001604975.1 Cebus imitator | reverse complement strand
ACTTGTGCATGCTTCGTGAAGCTCTCGTGTTGTGTTTTTCAGCTCCATCAATTCACTTATATTCCTCTCTATGTTGTCCATTCTTGTTAGCATATCATCAAATCTTTTTTCAAGGTTCTTAGTTTCTTTGCATTGGGTTAGAACATGTTCTTTTAGCTCACGGAAGTTTCTTATTACCCACCTTCTGAAGTCCGATTATGTCATTTCATCGCACTCCTTCTCCATTCAGCCTTGTTCCCTTGCTAGTGAGGAGTTGTGATCCTTTGTAGCAGGAGAGGTGTTCTGGTTTCGGGTGTTTTCATCCTTTTTGTGCAGTTTCTTCCCATCCTTGTGGATTTATCCACCTGTTGTTTTTGTAGTTGCTGACTTTCAGATTGGGTCTCTGAGTGAAATTCCGATTTGTGGATGATGAAGTTATTTCTGTTTCTTAGTTTTCCTTCTGACGGTGTGGCCTCTCTGCTGTAGGACTGCTGAGGTTCACTCCAGGTCCTGCTTGCCTGGGGATCACCTGCAGCAGCTACAGAACAGTAAGGGTTGCTACCAGTTTCTTCTTCTGCTGTCTTTGTCCCAGAAGGATACCCGCCAAATGTCAGTCTGTTCTCTCCTTTATGAGGTGACTCTTTGGATATATGGGGGTCAGGGAGCTGCATGAGGAGACAGTCTGTCCTTTATTGGAGCTCAAGCACTGAGTTGTGAGCTCCATTGTTCATTCAGAGTTGCTAGGTAGGTACGTTTAGGTCTGCTGCAGCAGAACCCATAAACTCCCCCTTTTTTTTCTCCCAGGTGCTCTGTACCAGGGAGTTAGGGCTTTATTTATGAGTTTCCATTGTAGTGCTGCCTTTTTTCTTCTTTTTTTTCCTCCAGGGCTACCCTGCCCAGCAAGGAGGCAACCTACTCACTGTCTGCCTGCAGAGGCTTTGCTGAGCTGCTGTGGGCTCCGCCCAGCTGCCATTTGATCTTCCTTGCAGTCCTGTTTGTATGGGTGTAGTGAGAACTGCCTCGGCAATGGTGGCCCACCTCTGCAATGGCAGACTCTCTCTGTAGTGGCAGTTTGCCTCAGCAATGGTGGGCTGCCTCAGCGATAGTCAGACTGCCTTTGTAGTGGTGGAGTGCCTCAGTAATGGCAGATGACACTCCCCCACAGAGCTGGACCATCCTGGGTTCAGCTGTGCTTGCTGTGAAACTCTCAACCCAGCATGTTTTGTTACTGTTTTTTTTTTTTGTTTGTTTGTTTGTTTTTGTAGGGTGGTGGGACAAGCCGAGCCTGATCACCTGGCTCCCTGACTCAGAGTCATTATTTATTTATTTATTTCTCCCAGGTGTTCCTGTCACCTGTTGAAAAGGCACCGGGATCTATGTGATTTCCCATGTGGCGACTCACTGCGCCAGTTGAAACAGCAGCGCTGAGATTCCTGGTGGGTATTTTTGCCCAGGAATCTCTTGGCCTGGCTCCCTATTTCAGTCTCCTTTTAAATCAGATGAATGGGCAATCTGCCTTCCCGGGGCTCCAATCACCAGCTAAGAGGGCACCCAGACCAGTGTATTTTGTACTGAGAATCGCCGTGCCAGGGTGCCGGTAAAGCAGCCACGCGGACCAAAACAGCTGTGCAGGCCAACACAGCTGCGCTGGTCAAAACAGCCACACTGGCAACCTGTGGGGCTCCTCCACCTGGGAATCTCCTGGTCTGTGGGCAATAAAAATCCATTTGGAAATGTGACCTCCACTCACCCTCTGAGCTTTCACTGGGAGCTGCAATGCTGAGCTGTTCCTGGCTGGCCATCTTCCTCGACTCCCCACCTTTCTTAAGTTAATGTTACTTTTCTAGGCCAAGATATCAATCCCCAAAACACACCCTCACCTATTTCATAGCATCATTAACTGAACTGTGTGACTAGATTTTTCAACCAAACACCAAACAGATATACACAATGTGTACTAGACAACAAAGCAAAATAATGGTAACGAAAATGATCCATTAAAACTCTACTCTGTTCATTTTAACAAATAAAGATTATTTCATTATGATCTAATTCCTTATGCTGATAAGCATAGGCATAATAATAACAACAATAACTTCTACTTACCAAGCTTTAGTTCTAAACTAGGCATTGCACTATACAATATATATGTGAAAAGAAAAAGAAAGGGAGGGAGGGAGGAAAAAAGGAAGGAAGAAAGAAAGAAAGGGAAGGAGGGAGGGAGGAAAGAAGGAAGGAAGGAAGGAAGGAAGGAAGGAAGGAAGGAAGGAAGGAAGGAAGGAAGGATAAGAAGGCAGGAAGGAAGGGAGGGAGGGAGGGAGGGAGGGAAAATTATACCAAGAGGAATTTTCAAAACCATGCTCATTTATATTTTCCTATTTCTACTCCATATCTTAATATAAAGACATGGTTATATCCTTGTATTTGGCCATGTAATCTCTTCTCCTAAAGCAATGGAATCAGAGAGTAAGGCAGTAGTAGACAAATTATTGTTTCTGAGTCAAATCCAGCCTGGAATTTGTTTCTTTGTGGTCCACAAAGTTAAGAATGTTTTTTACATGTTTAAAAGGCTATAAAATTAACACAGAAGTGAGATACAAGAGAGACCTTATGTTGTCAGCAAAATTTCTTGAACTTTATTTAAAAGAAATCTTGCCAACCTCTGGGATAAAACATTGTACTAGTTTCCTAGGGCTGCTGTAACAAATTGTCACATACTGGGTAGCTTAAAACAACAGAAATTTATTCTTTAATAGTTCTGGAGTCCAGAAGTCCAAAACCAAGGTATCAAAAGAGTTTATTCTGGAGTCTCTGAGGGACATTCTGTTCCATGCTTCTAGCTTCTCCTAGTTGTCAGCAATCTTTGGTGCTTCTTGGCTTGTAGAAACATCACTGAAATTCATCTTCTTTACAGGACATTTTCCTAAATCTCTCCATCTCTTTGCATCTATATTATCTTTTTCTTATATGAATCATTGAGTTAGGAGTCACTCTAATTCTTTATAACCTCATCTTAACTAATTACATCTTCACATGCCTTATTTTCATGTCAAGTCGCATTCTGGGATCCAAGTGAACAATGAAATGTGTAGCAGGACACTATTCAATTCAGTACAGGGATTTTATTTTTTTATTTATTTTATTTTTTTATTGTACTTTAGGTTCTGAGGTACATGTGCAGATCATGCAGGATTGTTGCATAGGTACATAAATGGCAATGCGATTTGCTGCCTCCATCCCCCCATCACCTATATCTGGTATTTCTCCCCATGTTATCCCTCCCCAACCTCCCTAGCCCCACTGTCCCTCCCCTATTCCCCCCAAACAGATCCCAGTGCATTATGCTCCCTTCCGTGTGTCCATGTGTTCTTATTGTTCAACACCCTCCCATGAGTGAGAATATGCAGTGTTTGGTTTTCTGTTCTTGTGTCAGATTGCTGGAATGATGGCTTCTAGATTCATCCATGTCCCTACGAAGAACATGAACTCATTATTTTTTTATGGCTGCCATGTGTATGTGCCACATTTTCCTTGTCCTGTCTATCATCGGTGGGCATTTGGGTTGGTTCCAGGTCTTTGGTATTTTTTGTAAACAGTGCCACAATAAACATATGTGTGTGTGTCTTTATAATAGAATGGTTTGTAATCCTTTGGGTATATGCCCAGTAATGGGATTGCTGGGTCAAATGGAATTTCTGTTTCTAGGTCCTTGAGGAATTGCCACACTGTCTTCCACAGTGGTTGAACTAATTTACACTCCCACCAACAGTGTAAAAGTGTTCCTAGTACAGGGATTTTAAATTTTAAATTTTAAATTTTTGATAGATTTGAGAATGTGGTCAGCATTCCCCACTATCAACTTAAGGAAATCAGGATCATGCTCTTCGCCCTGACTGTTCCAACAATAGCTTTTTAGTATTCAGAACTTATCTTAAATATACACACTTCCACAAATAGGGAATCTCTGACCACTGACAATAAGTATACAATCACTCTTGGATCACTATGGAAATTAATATGCTGTAATTGTCATGGTGCTGAAGTAACAACTTTGTATATTTTATTTAAAACATGTGCATATAGGTTTGAGTCCCTTTACTGGGGCGGGGGGTTCAGGGCTCACAAAACCCCCAATATCCAAGTTTAATGTAGCCTTATTTATTAATTTTACTCATCTTACTCAGAAAATAAGCCTCATAAAGTCATTAAAATATTTCCTTTTTAAAGTCCTCCCAATATTGCTAATTCTTATGGGTAATTAAGTATGTTATAAAAAGTCAAACAAAGCGCTAAACACATAACTAAGTAATACTTTTTTTCTGAATAATAATTAAATATTGTATCTCAATAATTTGCAGTTATAGAAAATATAAAAAAAGGAAGTTATTAATAAAACCTGATGAAAGTCCTTTTCACTAGTGGCTTATTTAGGCAGCAAATAAAATGAATATTAGTATCTTGAAACCTTAGTAAAATAAAAATACCACATAAATATATATATATATATATGTATGAATAATCAATTTTTAAAGGGTCATTTTAGTTAAATGCAACAAAAATTCTATTTACATCTTTTAAGTATGAAACTAATGGCTCTCTCCAATCACAAAATCTATAATCTCAAATAAATTATTTTATTTGAGAAAAAAATATAGATAGCTACTAGTATTCCTGATATTCACAGAATCCATACGTGACTCTTCTTTCATAAATTGATCCACTAATTTCAAAATCAGAAGCAGTTGTAGACTGTAGATGTAAGGATAAATAAAAGTTTAGGAAAAAATAAAGAGGCTTAATTGTCCTGGTTGAAGGCAGAGATCCCCACCCTCTTTTCTTAGAACAATTACTTTAGAAAATGTGTAAGTTCTATGTTTGTCTCTTTGACATATATGTAAATCTTTTATGAAATTAATCTCTTGCCAGCTTTAAGACCCAGTGATATCTTTCCCAAGTACCTGGGAGCCATCTCTTTGAAATGTACTCATCAAGGAAGGCTCTGTGAGAATCATCTCCCCAATTTCTGTGGAAAGGCAACATTCAAACTTCAGCTGGTGCATAGCTCCAAAACTACTGCCATAAAGACATAAGAAGTTTATTTTTCATTTTGATGAAAGTCAATTAACTAACACTTCTGGTGACATCAATTGTCACATATTGTTCATTCTCAATGGTGAATTTAGGATAAACTATGTGTGAGAAATGGTTCTGCCAATTCTTCTTACTTGAGAATTAGTGAGTATTCATCCTTAAGAACATGTATGTAATGCTTTGTATCTGCTTGCCTATATAAAAGGGTAATACTTCTTTCTGTCTTTTCAATATGTTAGTGGATTAACTGTGATGCACATCACATTCTGATTTTATGCTTATTCAGTAGTTAAAATGACTTCCTTTTCTACCTTTGTGGAGAGGTTTTCTAGGTTAGGAGGAAATTTTGTTTCTAATTATATTTTCCCCAAATAGACTACACTAAGTAATTCATGTACCCTCTGAGTTAGCAGCCCACTAAAAATAATGTCTGTTTTATGCTGTTAGATTTGTTTATATAGTATTAACAGGTTGGTTGTTCAAATAGGGTAGTTCAAGAATGTAGTGCATAATTACTATCATCTCTTCTTTTTAAGTTTTGTTTCATCATTCTGGAAAAATAAGACTAAAGTTTGTTTACATGAACTTAGCTTAGGGCTTTGCATTTAAAGCCTGCAAAAATATTTTAAGTTACATTTTTAAGTCTTCAAATTATCTCTGTGGTGATTTCTGATCTTTTCACTATTAATTTTGAAGCTGCCTACTAGATATGTAATATGTAAAACATGCCTTGTATTGCATGACTTTACTTATTAACTCTTTCATGCTTTTGGCTTTAATAGTCTTCACTATGATCAGCAAACACAGTACCCAAGTGTTCTGATCACTAATTGCAGTAATTTTTGAAAATTTTGTCAAAATACCAATGGCAAGAGAAAATGTGATGCTTGTGTCACAGCAATGACATTTGCAGAAATATTGTCCTATCTACCATTCAAATGATGTTATGCCTCTATAATCTATAGAGAAAAAAATGAGGTAGCATTACCCTGAGATTACTTCAGATAATTCCCATTCTTGTCCCCAGGTCTCAGTAAAAACACCATCACTCCAAGGCCCTGTTCCCTTAAACAATAAATAGGAAAGCAGGTGATTGTCTTTTGGTACAATTGTCATATTGTACTGCTTGTTGGACTAATTCCAAATGATGGATTGATTAGATGACATGTTTTAGATTGACCTTCAAGATACTTAGAGCTGGTACTCAGTTAAAAATATAGAGTCAGTAAAATGCAGATTAAATTCCAGCACTGATATTGACTGTTCTGTTTACTAGGACAAATTTGTTAATTTATCCCCTTAACCATCTCTCCATCAGTAAAAAGAGCATAATAATAGCTATTTCATAAGACTACTGTGAGAATATGGTGAGACAATTCATTTCAAAAGTCTATCACAATAACTGACACATTTAGGTTTCTTGCTAATGATATCTGATGTTTATTTATGTCTTTTTATGGTGAAGAAAAAGAGCTTAAAAAACAATACTCTAGTGGCTATTGATTTATTTTTACATAAAATGTGTACATGAGAGTACTTTCATTATGCAATTAGAGTGCAAAAAATTATAGAGGATATTGGGATTATCAACATAGCAAGAAAATTAAAGGGCCTTTTCTATTTAGTTTTATTTTATCAACCAGGTAAATCTTATTTGTATCAGTGTGAATTGTATGCTTACTGGTATTTTTTTGGAGAATTGTCAGTAGGAAATCTTACCATATTGCCTAATTTATTAATATGAATACATATTAATATATATTATATATTGCAGTCACTGTTGTCAATTCTATTACAAAATGATTGTTGCAGTCAGAATCCAAAATGGCCTCCCACATAACCATGTCACTGATATTCACTCCATAGTCCCCTCCTAAGTTGAATTTGGGCTGGCCCTATGAAACAAATAGAATGTGGTGAAAGTGACTTCTGAGGCAGGACACAAGATGTTGGGTTCTTTCTGGGACTCTTAGAGAAGTTACTAGGTAGAGCTGGTGACCTAATAAGAAGTGAGGCCGTTCTGGGCTGCCATGCTGGAGGACACTAAAGCTAGTTTTGTGGAGAGGCGACATGGAAACAAAGAGAGGTCAAACAGTCCTCACTATTCCAGCCATTCCCACTTAAGTGCTAGGAATATGAGTGAAGAAGCCATCTAGACACCCAACTCAGGTAAACCATTAGAAAACTCCAACACCAGCCTATGGTTTCTGACTACAATCACTTGTGAATGATAAAGGAAATCTACTCAATTGAGCCAAATCAAGCCATAGAACTATAAAATATTATATTATATTTTATAGTTGGCACACACTATAATTCTGATTTGTTAAGAGCTGATCATAATTCTTCTGCTCCCCTGTGCCTTCCTACTAAGACAACTTTATTTGGCCTGAGGCATTAGATATGTTTGGTGGAATGTTTTTGTTGAAAGCTTTTTGTGGGGTTTTATTATAAAGTAATATGTATAGGAATTTTTTTTTACGTTTAATTGGAAAAAATAGAAAAACTATTCTTTATTGGTTATAATACGTAATTTAAATCAAATACTTTGACCTAAATTGTACAAAAACATTTGAGAATGTAGCCAAATCTGACAGCATTTAAAAATAAGTACATAGGTAGGTCAAATTCTTTGGGTGTTGTGACAGTGCTGTGGGCTGAAATTTGTTGCGCCTCCCAAGTTTATACATTGAAACTCTAACACACAGAACCTCAGAATGTGACTGTATTTGGAGATAATGGTCTTTGAAAAGGTGATTAAGTTAAACAAATGTCTTCAGTGTGGGTCCTAAACCAATGTAACTGGTGTCCTTAAAAGACAAGTGATGCAGGCATACTGAGTAACAAGGGAGATGTGAAAATGCAGCAAGAAGGCTGTCATCTTCAAGCTAAGGAGAGACAGGCATCAGAAAAAACAAACTTGTGACACCTTCATCTTCCAGCCTCTAGACAGTGAGAAAAGAAATTTCTGTTAATTAAGCTACTCATCTGCAGTATGTTGTTATGGTGGCCCTAAAAACAGATACAGACATAAAATCCAGTTAAGAGTTAGCACACTTCCTTAGCTGATATAGAGGAGCACACCTGGCTGTAGTATCCACAGTTGGCTGTGTCCTAATTCTGGGCTGTGTCAATCTGCACATTTGCTTCTATAGCAGAATCCAGGTTCTTCCTTGCCTTCCAGTGGTCTAGCTTGAGACTTCCATTAGACCCAGAATGCCTTAAAATACTTCCCATAAATATTTTGTGTTTAAATTCATCTGATTTGGTTTCTGTAGTTTGCAACTAAGAACACTAACTGAAAATTCTGTGGTTGAATACTGATATGCAGATGAATCACAGCAAACCATTTAGTGTAGGAAAGTTTTTCCCAAAATGCCTTCACATACCTTTATGAGCAGAAAGTGCAGGCAGTCATAAAGACTCACTGGTTGAAGACAAAAAACATCAAAGTTATAAATAACATAGGATGATGCAAATTTGGCTTAGTGAGATATTTTAATAGTGTTACAACTATTTAAAAGCAATTTAGATAGTGGTAAAAAACAATAGAAACTATTGTTATTACTATGTTAAATAAGAGAGGCTGCCAAATGCTTCTAAGGAGTTCTTTTAATAATGAGAAGTATATGAGAGATCTTAAAAAGTTTATCGCTTTAGGAATTAACTGGTGAGTCATGGCATTTTTTTTCCCATTTATTTTATTGCATTTTCAGTTTTGGGGTACATGTGAAGAACATGCAAGATTGTTGCATAGGTACACACGTGGCAGTGTGATTTGCTGCCTTCCTCCCCATCACCTACATCTGACATCTCTCCCCTTGCTATCTCTCCCCAGCTCCCCATCCCGCACCATCCCTCCCCTATTTTCCCCCAACTGACCCCAGTGTTCAGTGCTCCCCTCCCTGTGTCCATGTGTTCTCATTGTTCAACATCCGCCTATGAGTGAGAGTATGCGGTTTGATCTTCTGGTCTTCTGTCAGTTTGCTGAGAATGAGATGGTTTCCAGGTTCATCCATGTCCCTACAAAGGACCCAAACTCGTCATTTTTGATGGCTGCATAATATTCCATGGTGTATATGTTCCACGTTTTCCCTGTCCAGTCTATCATCGATGGGCATTTGGGTTGGTTCCAGGTCTTTGCTATTGTAAACAGTGCTGCAATGAACATTCATGTGCACGTATCCTTATAGTAGAACGATTTATAATCCTTTGGATATGTACCCAGTAATGGGATTGCTGGGTCAGATGGAATTTCAATTTCTAGGTCCTTGAGGAATCGCCACATTGTCTTCCACAATGGTTGAGCTAATTTACACTCCCACCAACAGTGTAAAAGTGTTCCTATTTCTCCACATCCTCTCCATCATCTGCTGTCTCCAGATTTTTTAATGATCGCCATTCTAACTGGTGTGAGATGGTATCTCAACGTTATTTTGATTTGCATTTCTCTGATGACCAGTGATACTACAAGGCTACAGTAATCAAAACAGCATGGTACTGGTACCAAAACAGAGATATAGACCAATGGAACAGAACAGAGGTCTCGGAGGCAACACAACATATCTACAACCATCTGATCTTTGACAAAACAGATAACAACAAGCAATGGGGAAAGGATTCCCTGTTTAATAAATCGTGTTGGGAAAACTGACCAGCCATGTGCAGAAAGCAGAAACTGGACCCCTTCCTGACACCTCACACTAAAACTAACTCCAGGTGGATTAAAGACTTAACCATAAGACCTAACACTATAAAAACCCAGAAGAAAACCTAGGCAAAGCCATCCAGGACATAGGCATAGGCAAGGACTTCATGGCTAAAACACATTGACAACAAAAGCCAAAATAGACAAATGGGACCTAATCAAACTCCACAGCTTCTGTACAGCAAAAGAAACAGTCATTAGAGTGAATCGGCAACCAACAGAATGGGAAAAAATTTTTGCAGTTTACCCATCTGACAAAGGGCTGATATCCGGAATTTACAAAGAACTAAAACAGATTTACAAGAAAAAAAACTAACAAGCCCATTCAAAAGTGGGCAAAGGTTATGAACAGATACTTTACAAAAGAAGATATACAAGAGGTCAACAAACATATGAAAAAATGCTCATCATCACTGATCATCAGAGTTATGGCATTTCTAAGGATCGCTTTTAGAGAAAAAGAAATCTGTGTTTGAATTCTAACTTCATCACCTAATAGCCCTTACCTCTAGTAAATTATCATTTCTTATCTACAAAATTGGAATAATGACTTTACAAATTAAAGAGGAAACATGTCAAACAATAGCTATGAGGCACAACAGAGCCTGTATTTTCCTACTCAACCTTACATCCCTGCCAGGAGGGGTGGCTCACACCTCCCAGTACTTTGGGAGGCCAAGGTGGGCAGATCACCTGAGGTCAGGAGTTTGAGACCATCCTGGCCAATGTGGGGAAACCACGTCTCAAGTAAACATACAAAAATTAGCCAGGCATGATGGCAGGCACCTATAATCCCAGCTACTCTGGAGGCTGAGGCAGGAGAATCGCCTGAACCCAGGTGGCAGAGGTTGCAGTGAGCCAAGATTGGACCATTGCACTCCAACCTGTGTAACAAGAGTGAAACTTTGTCTCAAGGAAAAGCAAACAAACAAACAAACAAGCAAAACCCTACATCTCACATCCCATTCAGAAGTGAAAGAAAATTGTAACTAATATTTAAACTTTCCAAGGAAACTAAACTTGGTATCTCCTGAATGTAAACAGAATATGTAAACAATGTAAACAATCTATTTTGGCCAAATATATAGTCAATTTAAAATTAACACCCTAACAGGGTATTTTTTTCTCAACTGATGACCTTTCTTCTCTCCCTCTACCTAGGAAGACTCTTTGATGCAAGTAAGCACATACGTGGTCTTGTAGCAGCAGGGATGGGGCAGGTAGTTCCCTTGCCAGCCCTTGTGTTAGTTGGTCTGCTATTTTCAAATGCTGGTTCCCCAAGAAATGTGTCTTCTCATTTGCAGTCTTTTTGTACGTTAACCACTGTGAATTGTTGCTGTTTTTGCCTTTGATGAAACTTCAGAGCACGAGACTATGAATTATCAGGCTCTACTTGTCTGCCTTCCTACACCATTTGTCGAACTCCCAGCGCAGCAGTCACTGACACTCCTCCCCACACTTGGTGAGGCCGTCATTTTAGTAGTGTCACTCTCACCTCATCATAATAATCCTATAGCAGGCTGACTGGCTCTCCAATTTATTCCTCTTGTTTCTCTGCTAAAGCAAGAGAGGAAACTCTATTCTTTGAATGCCGCAAGAAACCAATGGCAAGTGGTGGAGGTCAAGAGGTGATGAAACACTCATTTAGACCAGTTTTACCACTGGATATGCTACGCTGCTTTTCCTCCTCCATTATGCTCATATTAAAGTGGTCTACACACCCTGAGTTAAAACTGGGTGGACCCAGGAAAGATAAAAAAGAGTTCTGCTTTGACTGCCTCCCATCCTAAATTATCTGTGTTCTTTCTGCCATTCCTCTTGGAGTTCAGATCTAAAGACAAGAGAGGAGGAAGAAACAAGGACTCACTATCATCCAATTCCTTGCCCTCTCGTCTCTCTGTCTTGTCGTCTTTCTCTTGAGGTTTTAAAAATGCTATGCTTTATCTTTTTCTCCCTCAGAAAATGTGAGTTCCTTTCAGTTTTATCCTGAATCCTTTCTTCATAGAGGCTCATGTAGCAGTCCTTAGGAACCTGACTTTTGATTTAAAAATGCGAATGCCCTAGAAATTCAAAAATACTTTATCACTACACAAGGCATGTTGTTTGAGTCTAATACCTTGTTTTACCATTCATGCACACATAAACATAAACACTCATTATAATTCTTCTTTGTTAATAGCTGATCATCATTCTTCTCCCTTGTGCCTTCCTACTAAGACAACTTTAGCTGGCTTGAAATTTCTTTTGTGAAATAGAAGCAAGATTATTAAAAAAAAAAAAGAAGAAGAAGAAGAGAGAAAGCATATTAATGTATTTTTGAAGAAAGCATTCTGTTAAATGAATAGAAAAAATATTTATAATTGAAACTATATTTTCAATTTGTTTTTTATTCAATCTGTGAACAAATATCTATTGAGTGCCTACCATGTATGTACAATTAGCATCACAGAAGTTGGAGGATATAACAAAGAACAAAATGGAAGTAGTCTCTGGTATCATGGGTAAGACAATCATAGAAACAGTAATTACAAGTATGATAAGCTCACGCAAGGGGAAATTTGGGACACACTGAAACATCTCAGGAGATGCTTATCTGGTCTGAACTGTCAGAAAGAATTATTGTCAGAAAGTAAATAAAGCAAAAGAAGAAATCTATGTGTGTTGTTTTCTTAGAGGTATTTGCAAATGTGTGCCTGTGTGTCTGTGTGTGTGTGTGCATGTGCACGCTTCTCTGTGAATCTATTTGTACACCCGTAATTTACACATAATGAAAATGATAATTTGTTGTCCTAAGCCTTTGTCCCTACTGATTTTATTTGAAAAAAAAAAAAAACTGCATGTTTTTTAGATTAATGGATTCATTGCTTGTTTCTTTTCTGTGACTATTTTTTTTAAAGATTCAAGTAGATCCACTTGACATGTAAGTTTATGAGCATAAATTAATTTTTAGGTAGTTAAACATTTATTTCAGAATTCTATTGAAATATAGACATTTTAAAGTATTAACTCTATAAGCACTTGATGATAAGTAAGCATTTCCCCTAAAACCAGCAAGCTTTTTAAAATAGATGAAAGCCCTTTTGTTACCAGGAAAAAAATAAAATATAATCTTCTTAATTTTGCTGGATGGAAATAAAACACATAAGTTATTTAAGGAATGACTATCCTAAATTGAACTAGATACCCACTTTAAAATGGGTTGACCAAGTGTCTTGTGATGACAGTCTATATTTGCATTTTTATTAACACTGTCATTTAGAGTACAGTAATTGGCCTCTACCTTTTAAGGAAAACCTAATTCATAGATCTATAGCACACCAATTCTGTGATTCTTGATGCTTAAACCAAAAAGTCTGATTTCATGGCAACAGTTTTCTCCAAAGTCAAAGAAAAGCTGAGGAGAAGAGAGGGTCAACTAATCTCTCATGTTTGGAACAAAAAAGTATTTGTGTTCCAAACTGTTTTTTGCCTAACGCTATGCAAATGGAACAAGCATACAATGATGAGGGAAGTTATAAAACCATAGTCCAGCATGTTCTGTCACCTCTGCTTGACTGAGGATGTGGCAACATGACAAATAATATCAAAGGACAGAAATAATGTTATACGCATCATTGGTTTGATGGGATTCTGTGCCACAAATGTGCTCTAGCTCTCCATAACAAAAAAGGACTTCTGGTTTAACTTTGATGTAATATTTAAAATATATGCAGTCTTAGTGGTATAAAAATTAATTCTACTAAGTTGGAATACACACATATTTCACTAGAAGGATAAAAATTGCAGCTTCCATTTACTGAGTGCTCATACTAAGTGCCAGGTTTTTGCTAAGCATATTATACATATTAGTTCATGAAAACATTACAAAACCATATGAGATATGATTATGATGATTTTTTAATAAAGAAGATGAGTTTTAAAATCTTAAGGAAATAGCTATCACAAAATACATAAAAAGTAGAATCTGTCTGATTTCTAAGTCCATATGTTTACCTACTAGGCTTTCTACATACATTTTGACTACTGAGGCCATAATTTATCTTAAAATGAACTTTGTGTTTTTTGAAATAACTTTTATATTTGTCATCATATTGAATTTCCAACAAAATTAACTGAGCTTAGAGGGTAGATATTTTCTTCCTATTGTACATAAATGAGACATTTAAGAAGAAAAATGTATGTATGTTGGCAAAAATTATACCACTTATTAAGTGTTAGAGGCTAGACAAAAATTCTGATCTGCTAAAACAAAATTTATTGTTCCTCTGTTTCTTTGTTTCATTTTTCCTCACCTATGCCCTCTTTGGTTAGAGAAAAGAATACTCTCAGTCTAAAGGCAGTGCCTGAGGCAGAGTTCCAGATTTTGAGCCAAGAGATTTGTTTTCATGATCTTTGAACAAATTCAAAGGAGATTAATAAGCACAACCATATATGAGAGAAAAAAATTACTTCAACATCAACATTTCCTATCTGAACATCTCCTACCCTGATTTTTCCCAAACTATAGTCCAGTTTCCTGGCACATGATTCAGGTTTTCTCATATGACTCTGATGTAAACATTACCAAGGGCCTAAATTATTAACAATTTTATAGGTCAGAATGCCACAGATTTCTTTTTTATTATTTTGGGTGGAATAGTTTTCTTGATTATTCCAAACATACTTTAACCTCTCAAGAGTCCATTGAAAATAAGAATGTATTTTAAAGTTGTAAAAGGTAAAATACTGTCTTCAGAGTCATCTCTAAAGAGCATCTTTTCCCTCAGCCTAAGGGGACCTTTACTGGAACTTTATCTCCCTTTGTAAGAGACAGGTACACAGTGAAAGGGATGGCCTGGTCATTTAACTTAAGAAAAGTGGATCTTTAAGTAGGTAGCCACACTGACATCAGCATTCAGCAAATATCCAAGACTTCTGATTTACTACAAAAACACCCAGTTTTTGGCATAGTTCCTGGTACAAAGCAGCAGCTTAATAAATATGTGCTGATATTTTGAATGACTGGACAAGGAAGAAAAAATTGATGATGGTACTACAACCAGACTGAAGAGTAAATGAATTAAATCCATTTTAAGGTGATGAGGCAAAGAAGCTTCATGTTCATAGGTATTATTTATTAATACTTCAAGGAATTCACTGATATTAAAGATTTTACCTGGCAACTCCACCACCCACCCTAACCTATGATTTCCTTATTGGTCACATCCCTAAGAAGGAACTTTTTGGCAAACTAACCCTGGAACAGGAAGAAACAAAGGAAGTGAAAGATGCTCCTGATTTGAAGAACACACTCTTACTTTTCACCTGGAAGTGTTTATTGTAATAAAGATACTTAATTGTAGGAGACAGAATGTTTTTTATCTTTCTCCATTTAATATTATTCAAACATGGTGTTAAGCTCACCATTTTAGAAGAGTATAGTCAGAATAAGCAACTTCAACAAACCTTGGATGAGTGGAGGTCTGATTCTGAATACATTTTAAGGTAAGCAGATGTGCAAATGCTACAGACAAGTTGTGTGAGTTAATGAGGAACTGAAGAGGTTTCTAGTAAGGGCTAGTAACACACATGAAAAACACGCTTTAGGGACACAACAAATACCTATTATTAATGCCAAAAGGAGTAAGCTAGCCATTCTACTTAACAAATTGATGATGATAAAAATAATAATAAGAGAAAAACAATTACAATCCTTTTAATGTAAATATTTTTCTTCTCCATTTCAAGATACGAATATGAGAATTGCAACTGCCTATGAATAACTATCATTTCAATAATGTAAACAATCACATTGCCATATGGTGGCACCTGACCCTCTATATACAATTACATTTCAGTGGCTCAGCATAAAATGTATATTCTTTACTAAACTGTTCTTCTTAATGAAACCGTTTAGACATATAACAAGTGTAAATGCATAAAATACTAACATTTAGAAAATTTACCTTTGTCCTTGTCCATAAAATGCTAGCAATTTTGGGAAATATTTTAAAACTAAATATAACTCACTTATGGAATGGTCTTACTATATGAAGCCCCATGCAAGAATCAAGCTGAAAGTTTGAAAGATTAACAATCAGCTCAAAAACAATTTAAGATATTTTATTTGGTTTTGACTAAATATGACCTTGTCAGTCTATATTACTGTTATAAAAACAAATACTGATTGAGTTGTACTCAAACCTAACATTCACATTATGTATTCAAAAATGATTTTATTTTAAATTAGTAGCAAATCTACTGGTATATGTTACTTATCACCGGGATACCATAAGCTTTAATGTAGTTAAGAAAATCTGGTTGCCGTTGTTGTTGTGTTATAAATGGTTTATCAGGACTTTATTTTTTCTGCAATTGGGCTGATATACTATTTTAATAATTCTTATTAGTGTTCTGGTAGCCATTATACACATACACACACACAAACACATCAAAATAAATATTTAAATTGGCACTTAAACACATTTTTAACTCTTTAAAACAGATATATTTAATCAGTAGATAATAACACATAATTAATTCAGTACAATTTTGCTTTACAGTTCTGAAGTTTTAGATGTCTTGACAATACCATCTTGTTAATGTTATAATCCAGAGACCATCAAGATATAGACTTCTGTTTGTAAATAGATATGTTGTAAACATTTAAATTTTATTTTTATTTATGTGTTTATTTTTAGAGATGGGTTCTCACTCAGTTGCCCTGGCTGGAGTTCAGTGGCATAATCATAGCTCACTGTAGCATTGAACTCCTGGACCGAAGCAGTTCTCCCACCTCAGCCTCCCAAGGAGCTAGGAAAACCGGCATGCATCACCATGCCCGGCTAAATTTGTTTAAATTATTATTGTTATTTGTACAGGCAAGGTCTCAGTATGTTGTCCAGGCTGACTTCTAACTCCTGGGGTTAAGTAATCCTTTCACCTCGGTCTCTCAAGTAGGTGAAACTATAGACACACACTACTACACTTGGTGTGAATGAATATTTCAAATAAATATTTTCCTTTTCTATAATGAAGAGGTGTCTAAACTAGCATAAATGCTGGGAATTAGTAAAAATTAGGTGTATATGGAGGCAAACAAAATAATCCACCCTTACAGAGAAAAAGACTCTTTACTGTTTGACTACAAATCAAGATTAGACTGATTCCCAGTCAAGAGAATGACTTAAGAGAAGGCATTCTGGAATCAGGTGGCCTAGATTTGAATCTTTTTTTGACTTTGGAGGATATACTTGACCTTTAAATATTTATTCCTCTTACGAAGCAATAATAATTCCTATGATTATAATAAGATTTAAATAAATTAATATTTATCAAACTCTTAGATTGGTACAAAGCATACACAATCTTAGGTTAAATCATGTGGAATTTTTATTTTTATAGCTAAAAAATATGAATAAGTTATCAATTTTATGCATCCCAACCTAATATTAATATTATCTGCTTAGTTGGCTACTATTCTCTATTTAAGAATCAGAGAAATTATCACTTCCTCCCAGAGCCTTCCCTAAATCCCTTCCCTTTCCCCTTTGTGACCTGATAAAGAAAAATGGCAACAGATCAGTGAAAGCACCTAAAATGGAGCTGGGAAGCCATTCCCGTTGGAACATCAGGCATGTTTCAAGCAGAGAATACTCAACTCACAAGATCAAACTTCTTGCCTGAATACAACTGCCAAAACACCTGTTGACTGTTGTCTGCTGAATTGGGAGGTCACTAATCACATCTGCCTTTTTAACTGTTAACAATCTATCCCCTGACTCCAAGATTGCTTTAGACAGACACATCACACCAATTGTAACAGTGAAAAAACTTGTATAATCACCTCTTCTCCTGATTCATTCTGTTTTCTGTAAAAGCTCCAGCCTGTCCTTCGTTCTCTAGAGCACGTGTAACTTGGAAGTGTTTCTGAAGCTTCAGTCACTCAAACTTGGCTCAAACAAGTTCTTTGTTGTATAAGCTGTACCCCAAAGTTTTCCATGTCTGCAGAACAAATTTAGGTCCACATACCTCATTTAGCCACCACAATACAAGAGGTATATCTCTATTAAACCTTTATCATGTGTATTCTGTTTATTTCTCAATCTTGAAACATGTACTTTAAGATTATGACTTTTATATCTTTAGCTCCAGCACTTACCACATATTTCACTATGTTAACATATCAAAAGCATATTAGAAATATCAGTAGCAATACTAGCATAGAATTTTCTAGTTAAATTTCCATGTTTCACATTCACCCTGTGAGCCTTCCAAGAAACAAGCCATGATCACAGTTACAGGCTTTTCACGATACACCAAGAAACTGGCTATCAACTACTTGGAATGAAGGGGCATGGCAAAGAGCAGTACAGGCACCTGCACTATTGAAGGGAAAGGTACAATAAGAAGGAAATCAATTCTTCCCTTAGACTCATCTGCACAATAATCCTCCAGAATGAATTTGTTGTTTTCTAAAGATAGTTTTCCAGATACGAAATTATGGCTCCAGTAATAAGATGAGATGTCATGCAAGTAGAGGGAACTCATGATTTCTCACAAAGATCTGTTGTCATACAGTGAAAGGCAAGCCCAACGATCTTGCAAACTTCTAATTTTGAGTATAGTGTGCATCCCATTATTAAAAGAAGAATAAATGAAAGAAAACAAAAACACAAGCGAAAAGAAAGAGGAAGAAAGAAATAAAGGAATGGAAGAAAGGAAGCAGTAAAGAAGAAATGGAGAAAAAAGAAATGAAGGAAGAAATGAGAAAATGGAGAGGAAATAAATAGAAAATTAGCAATTAAAAATAATTTTTTAAAACCATGTGTGCATTTAACTCACCATGAATGCTAGTATGTTATGTGTGGATATAGGAGGCAAAGAAAACAAAATGTGGGTTTTTTTTCCTATTTTCTCACTTAACAATCAGCACCTCTGTGATCACAGGTTTACCCACCAACAGCCAATTCTACATATGATTCGCTAGCACACACCAGCTGGTTTCCTCTAAGTTCAATGCCAGCACTATCTATCTGGATATAGCGTCAGATCCTACAGGTTGAGGAATCAGTCTCGTAAGACTGCCCCCCACTTCAGATGCCAGTTACAACCACAAGTTGTCCCTATACCTCTAATCAACTGGCTAAAAATTGGGATTCCTACTGCTCCCTGCTTGGGTTCTATTAATTTTTAGAGTGGCTCACAAGATTTAGGGAAATATTTTCCTTATATTTACTCATTAATTATAAAGAAAATTACAAAGAATATTCTGAACAGAAGGGGCACAGAATTTCCATGCCCTCTCCTGGCACATCGCCCTCCAGAAATCTCCACATGTTCTGCTATCCAGAAACCCTAAAAACCGCTCTCCTGTTGTCTGTTAAGGAAGTTTCCTCCAGTCGGATTGGTTAATTAAATCATTAGCCATTGATGATCAGTTTAACCTTCAGTCTGTCTTCGCTCTCCAGAGGTCACAGGTAGAACTGAAAGCTCCAACCTTTTAATCGTGATTGGTTCTCTGGCAACCAGTCGCCATCCAGATGCTATCTAGGTACCTCCAGCCACCACTAATCTCATTAGCATACAAATAGCACTCTTATCAGTCCTGAGATTCTAAAGGTTTTAGAGCTGTGTACCAGGAAATGGGGGAAATACTAAATATACATTTCACAATATTACAAGTATTATGGGCAATATTTGGGCTCCAGAATCTTTACAAAATTGTTTTCCATCTTGCCTTGCTATTTATTGGTTATGTGGTTTTTAGCAAGTTACTTTCCTCTCTATAATTCAGAATGTTTACCTAAGAAATGTCAATCATAATTATAGATCTACTTCATAGAGTTTTAAAGAGTAAAAGTAATTTACATAAACTACTTAATACAATTGCTGAAATATAGTAATTGTTCAATAAATATTTATAAACACATCAAAAGGTAATGTAATGTCAGAATTACATATTTTTATTTACTTTAAAAATGTAATAATCTTGGATGAGAATCATTACAATTGCTATTAATTAAATTGATATAACTCATAAATCAATCTTGTGTAGAAAAATGTTATAATCTTACTAAGTGTCTTTGTTTTTTACCTATAGAAGCAAGAACTTAACTTTTAACTTTGGAGCACTGAACTCATTTCTCTGGAATCTTTTCCTTCTGTATGATCATTCCCAGCTTTTTGTTTCAATAAATTATTTAAACTGGATTCTGATCCCTTTAATTATCTCAGGTTGACATCTTAACTCTGAAAGGTTTGATATAAGAAAGATTTATTTTCTACTCACTCTATAGTGTATCATAAGCAAAGGTCTCTGTTCCGCAAAGTCACTCAGTGACATAGGATGATGGAGACACTTCATTTTACAGCATTACTAAACGGAGTATGAGCTTTCCTGGTCCCCATAGTTGAGGAAGAGGGAAACCACAAATTGGCACCTAGCCTTTCTGCTACCTAGCTCAAGAAGTAATGTAGGTCATTTCTACCCCCAGTATTGGGCAGAAGTAGTCATTTGGCTTTACCTAACAGCATGAGCCAGGGATATGTTGGGCATATGCCAACATATGGAATGTTTGAGCATTACTGTTAAGGAATGGTGAGCATTACTATCTCTGCTATAGACAACAATTCCTAAAATGGTTTCTGCCATAGCTTCATTTCAGCCAAAGGAAGTGGTAAAGAAGGAAGTGAAGAGTATTCTCCATTCCTTTAAGGACAAGCTATGAAAGGTGTGCACATACTTCTATTTACAATCCATAGGCTAAATTTAGTGGGGTAGCTAACTGCAAAGAAAACTAGAGAATTCTCATGAACCTGTAACTTGGTAATATTTAAGAGTTCTGTGACTGAAGAGAGGAGAAAAAATGGATATTAAAAGACAAATTGCAGCCTCAGCTAAAACATTTGTTGAAAAAAATTACATAATTTCAGTTGAGGTCAGTTTATATTAAGGAAACATTTACCTTTCTGGGTTCTAACACAGATTAAAGTTCAGAATTCAAAGCAATTTTTAAGCACTTCCTTTGTATCACAAAATAATTCTTTAAAAATCAAGTAAATATACTGATCTCTTGAAATATCATCTTTTCTCCTAATCAACAAGAATTTCTTCCAAATTACACAGGCAGCCTAAAAGCTTTTAATGACAAGAAATCTGAAAGTATGTCAGTGAACTAAGGTTGAATACAGATGAAAGAAAAAAGAAACAGATTTATGGTTCATGATTTATCTTTCTTTGCAATAACATGAAGAGAAACAAGTCATCCATTAACATTGTTCAGTAGAGCCTTGATGTTTCCTTTTCTCTCCCAACGAGGACCCAATTCTTTAAAGATGCAGGTTTGACAGTTCCAAACACTAATGTTCCAATCCTGTAATTACATCAAAACCAATTTAAGGGAGAAAATTGTTAATTTTCTTCTTCTTTTTGACGTTACTTTTCAAAAAAACGAGACAACCATTTTCAAAACCTCTTTTCCCATTTGAAAGTCATTCTTAGATATCATTTAAAGTTTTTTTCAAAAGTTATCATTGTCCACCTAAAGATTGAATAAAAGCTAATTGATAGAAATTATATCTTTATGGTGGCCCTTACAATCTTAAAGAGTATTTTCAGGCAGTATTTCCTTCAGTGAATCTACCTGGCTATCAAAGAGAGCTACTCTTTTCCTGGTATAGATAACCTTCTTGCAGAATAATTTGCAGTAGACTGGCTTCCTTCAGAGAATGCTCCCTATCTTCAGAGAATGCATAGATTCGAATATGGGCTAGTTAACAGAAATGTTATTATGATTCTAAGGCAATATCCACAAACAGAAAATTAGTACCGTTTGTGTTAGACCCTAGTTTATGTAACTTACCAGGTTTGTTCAGCTATTAATTTCTCCTCTGTTTGTGATGAACTTCCAAGATTCCATGACGTTATTGCCATTCATGTAGGTTTGATCTTCTTGAGTAGAAGGCCCCTGGAGCTGTGACATCACCTGTTGTGAGGCCCACATCTTAATGGTAATCTACCTGCTTGGCCAGCCAGACACTCAAGCTGGGGCTTCTAATCCACAATGATGTTTGCTGACTTAAATGGGCAACAGTTTCACCTCACATTTTTAGCTAAACAAAATTGCCTTCTGCATTGGGTTTTCCTATTGCCTCTGAGATGCAAGGCACCCCTAACCCTTTTGGAGGCTACCTCTGCTACTTTGAGATCAGCTTTTCCAGAAGGTCCCCGTAAGAAGACATGGCAAAACTTAAAGTTTTGGTTATAAAGAGCTCTTTGGAGTGAACTTGGCCAGTGGGAGATAAAAAAGAGGAACACTATTTGCAACACAGTGGTTCTCTCAGAAAGTGCCCTTTCACTCTGAACTATTTGCTATGTATGTTATATGGCTGTAGCTGGCTCAGAAACGTACCCCTTGTTGCGGACATTTCTTCTGTTTTCACTTAGTTCATTTTCCTTTCCATTACTTTATTTTTTTGAGATTTTGCTCACCCATAAAATGTTATTAAGTTTTCGATTTTGACTCTTGTTTTTAAGAACCTAAGCTAACCATAACTTAAATAAATACACGTATATTTCATTTACTTATTTTCAATTGATATATTGTAATTATATATGTATTATGGCTTACAATTCAATATTTTGTTACATATCTATGTGATATAATGTTTCAGTCAGGGTAGTATATCCATTGCCTCATACATTTATCATTTCTTTGAGGTGAAACCCTTCAAAAGCTAATCTAGATATACATAATATTTTACCGTTAACTATAGTCACCCTACTGTATATAAAATATCAGAATTCATTCCTCTCATCTAATTGTAACGTTGTACCTATTGGCCAACTTCAGGTAAATGTGGACTTCATTGTCTTATTCCTAATTTTAGAAAAAAAAAAAAAAAACTTTCTCCCTTCTTAACATGATATTGCTTGTGTGTTTGTCATATTTGGCCTTTATTTTGCTAAGGCACATACCTTCTATAGCTAATTTGTTGAGAGTTTTTAATCATGAAAACATATTGAATTTTTAGAAATTCCTTTGCTTTTGGATCTATTGAAATGATTATAGTTTTTTTTCTTTTTGGTAATGTGGTATATCACATTTATTGATTTGCATCTGTTAAAATTTATTTGCATCCCTTGAATGAATCTCACTTGATCATAGTGAATGTTTTTATACACATAATAATAAATATTGAATCAAGATAAATATAATATTCACTACCTACATTTGTGTATTTGTATTATTTTTTAAACTCTTAAGTTCAGTGATACATGTACAGGTTTGTTACATAGGTAAACCTGTTGTAGATGTTATTTCATCACCCAAGTATTAAGCCTAATACCCATTAATTATTTTTCCTGATCATCTCCATCCTGCAAACTCCACCCTCCAATAGCCTCCAGTGTGGATTGTTCTCATCTATGTGTCCATGTGCTCTCATCATTTAGTTCCCATTTATAATTGAGCACATGAAGCATTTACTATTCTGTTCCTGCGTTATTTTGCTAAAGATAATTGCCTCCAGCTTCATTCATGTGCCTGCAAAGGACATAATCTCATTCTGTTTTATGACTGCATAGTATTTCATGGTATATATGTACCACATTTTCTTTATCAAGTCTACCATTCATGGGTATTTAGGTTGATTCCATGTCTTTGCTACTGTGAATAGTGCTGCAATGAACATACCCATGTACGTGTCTTTATAATAGAACAATTTCTATTACTTTGGGTATATACCCAGTAATGGGATTGCTGGGTTGAATCATATTTCTGTCTTTAGGTCTTTGAGGAATTGTCACATTGTCTTCCACAATGGTTGTACTAATTTATACTTCCATCAACAGTGTATAAGCACTCCTTTTCCTCTATAGCTTCACAAGCATGTTATTTTTTGACTTTTTAATAATTGCCATTCTAGGCCCAGTGCAGTAGCTCACACCAGTAATCTGAGCACTTTGGGAGGCCGAGGTGGGAGGATCACCTGAGGTCAGGAGTTTGAGACCAGCTGACCAACATGGAGAAACCCGGTCTCTACTGAAAATATAAAAAATTAGCATCACCAAAAATGGTGATGCATGCCTGTAATCCCAGCTCCTCAGAAGGCTGAGGAAGGAGAATCTATTGAACCTGGGAGGGGGAGTTTGTGGTGAGCTGAGATCGCACTGTTGCACTCTAGCATGGGCAACAAGAGCAAAACTCTAACTCAAAACGATAATAATAATAGCCATCCTGATTGGTGTGAGATGTGAGATAGTATCTCATTGTAGTTTTGATTTACATTTCACTAATGATCAGTGATGTTGAGCTTCCTCTCCTATGCTCATTGGTGACATGTATGCCTTCTTTTGAAAATGTCTGATCATGTCCTTCGCCCACTTTTTAATGGGGTTGTTTTTTCTTGGGAATTTGTTTAAGTTTTGTAATAGATTCTGGATATTAGCCCTTTTTCAGATGGATAGTTTGCAAAAATTTCCTCCATTTTGTAGGTTGTCTGTTGATTTTATTTTGCTGTGCAGAAACTTTTTTGTTTAATTAGATTTCATTTGTCAATTTTTGCTTTTGTTGCAATTGCTTTTGGTGTCTACAGTAGTCTGTTTTCACATTGCTGATAAAGACATACCTGAGACTGGGAAGAAAAATAGGTTTAACTGAACTTAAAATTCAACATGGCTGGAAAAGCCTCAGAATCATGGTGGAAGGTGAAAGGCACTGGGGAGGCCTCAGAATCATAGTGGTGGCAGGAGGAAATAAGAAAGATGCAAAAGCAGAAAGCCCTGATATAACCATAAGATCTTGTGAGACTTATTCACTACCATGAGAACAGTATAGGGGAAACTGCCCCCATAATTCAAATTATCTCCCACCAGGTCCCTCCCACAAGATGTGGGAATTATGAGAGTACAATTCAAGGTAAGATTCGGATGTGGACACAGAGACAAAACATATCATTCAACCCATGGCCCCTCCAAATCTCACATTTCAAAACCAATTATACCTTCCTAACAGTCCCCCAAAATCTTATTTCAGCATTAACCCAAAAGTCTCTCACCTGAGAGAAGGTAAGTTGCTTTTGCCTATGAACCTGTAAAATCAAAAGCAAGCTAGTAACTTCCTAGGTGCAATGGGGCTACAGGTATTGGGTAAATACAGCCATTCTAAATGGGATAAATTGGCCAAAACAAGGGAGTTACAAGGCCCATGCAAGTCTGAAATTCAGCAGGGCAGTCAAATTTTAAAGCTCCAAAATGATTTCCTTTGACTGCAGGTCTCATATCCAGGTCACGATGATGCAAGAGGTGGGTTCCCATGATCTTGGGTAGCATGTGGTTTTGCAGGGCATAGCCTCCCTCCCAGCTGCTTTCATAGGCTGGCATGGAGTGTCTGCAGCTTTTCCAGGCACACAGTGCAAACTGTCAGTGGATTTACCATGCTGGGGTCTGCAGGATGGTGGCCCTCTTATAGCTCCATTAAGCAGTGCTCCAGAAGAGACTTTGTATGGGAATCCGACCCCACATTTCCTTTCTGCACTGCCCTAATGGAGGTTCTCCATGAGTGCCCCACCCCTGCACCAAACTGTCTGAGAATCCAGACATTTGAATACAACTTCTGAAATCTAGGTGGTGATTCTCAAACACCAATTCTTGACTTCTGTGTACTCACAGGCTCGCCACCATGTGGAGGCTGCCAAGGCTTGGGGATTGTACCCTCTGAAGCCATGTCTCATGCTCTATCACCAAGTATTTAGGCTGTACACTGCATGGGAACCCTAGGCCTCTCCCAGAAACCATTTCCTCCTTGGCCTCCAGACCTGTGACTGGAGAGGCTGCTGTGAAGGCCTCTGACATGCCTTGGAGACATCTTCCCCATTGTCTTGGGGATTGACATTTAGCTCCTCATTATTTATGTAAAATTTCTGCAGCTGGTTTGAATTTTTCCTTGGAAAATTGGTTTTTCTTTTCTATCATATTTTCAGGCTGCACATTTTCTGAACTTTTATGCTCTAGTTCACTTATAAAACTGGGTGCTTTAACAGCACCCGAGTCACCTCTTGAATGCTTTGCTGCTTTTAAATTTCTTCCACCAGACACCTTAAATCATCTTGCTCAAGTTGAAAGTTCCACAAATCTCTAGGGCAAGGGCAAAATGCCACTAGTTTGCTAAAACATAACAAGAGTCATCTTTGCTCTAGTTCCCAACAAGTTCCTCCCCTCCATCTGGGACAACCTCAGCCTGGACCTTATTATCCATATCGCTATCAGGATTTTGGTCAAATCCATTCAACAATTCTCTAGAAAGTTCCAAACTTTCCCACATTTTCCTGTCTTTTTCTGAGCCCTGCAAACTATTCCAACCTCTGCCTATTACCCAGTTCTAAAGTTACTTCCACATTTTTGGTTATCTTTTTAGCAACACCCCACTCTACTGGTACCAATTCACTATATTAGTCCATTTTCATGCTGCTGATAAAGATATACCTGAGACTAGAAAGAAAAAGATGTTTAAATGGACTTACAGTTCCACATGCCTGGGGAGGCCTCAGAATCACGGCGGGAGGTGAAAGGCACTTCTTACATGGTGGTAGCAAGAGAAAATGAGGAAGATACAAAAGCAGAAACCCCTGATAAACCATCAGATCTCATGAGACTTATTCACTACCATGAGAAGAGTATGTGTGAAACTGCCCCCATGATTCAAATTATCTCCCACTGGGTTCGTCTCACAAGACATGGGAATTATAGGAATACAAGATAAGATTTGGGTGGGGACACAGAACCAAACCATATCAATGTCATGAAATCTTTTCCCATGCCTATGTCCCTAATGATATTATCTAGGTTGTCTTCTAGGATTTTTATAGTTGTGGGTTTCACACTTAAGCCTTTAATCCATCTTGAGTTAGTTTTTGTGTACAGTATAAGGAAGGAGTCCAATTTCAATCTTCTGCATGTGGTTAGCCAGTTATTCCAACACCATTTATTGACTAGGGAACCCTTTCTCCACTGCTTCTTTTTGTTAGATTTGTCTAAGGTCAGATTATTGTAGGTGTGTGGTCTTATTTCTGGGTTTTCTATTCTGTGCCATTGGTCTATGTGTCTTTCTGTATAAGTACCCTGCTGTTTTGGTTGCTTTTGCCCTATTTCATAGTTTGAAGTCAGGTAGCATGCTGCCTCCAGCTCTGTTCTTTTTGTTTAGAGCTGCCTTGGCTATTCAGGCTCTTTTTTGGTTCCATCTGAACTTTTAAATAATTTTTTCTAGTTCTGTGAAGAATCTCAATGATAGTTAATAGGAAAAGCATTTAATCTGTATATTGCTTTGGACCCTATGGCCATTTTTAAATATACTGATGATTCCTAGTCATGAGCATGAAATGTTTTTCAATTTGTTTGGGTCTTCTCTGATTTCTTTGAACAGTGTTTCATAATTCTCTTTGTAGAGGTTCTTAATTTCCCTTGTTAATTATATTCCTAGGTATTTTACTTTTTTTGTGACAATTATGAATGGGATTGCATTCCAGATTGGGCTGTCAGCTTAACTGTTGCTGGCATATAGGAATGTTAGTAATTTTTGTACATCGAATTTGCATCCAGAGACATTTCTAAAGTTGTTCATTAGCTTAAGAAGCTTTTGGCTGAGATGATGGGGTTTTCTGCATATACAATCATATCATCTGCAAACAGGAATAGTTTGACTTTCTCTCTTTCTATTTGGATTGTCTTTACTTCTTTCTCTTGCTGTATTGCCCTGGGCAGGACTTCTTATACTGTATTGAATAGGAGTGGTGAGAGAGGGCATCCCTCTCTTGTTCTGATTTTTAAGAGAAATCCTTACAGGATTTGCTCATTCAGTATGACACTGGCTGTACATTTGCCATATATGGTTCTTATTATTTTGAGGTATGTTCCTTCAATACCTAGTTCACTGAGAGTTTTTTACATGAATGAATGTCAAATGCTATCAAAGGCCTTTTCTGTATCTATTGAGATAATCGTGTGATTTTTGTCTTTGTTTCTGTTTATGTGATAAATCAGATTAATTGATTTGAATATGTTGAACCAACCTTGCATCCCAGGGATAAAGCCTACTTGATCATAATGGATAAACTTTTTGATATGCTGCTGGATTCAGTTCCACAGTATTTGTTGAGGATTTTTGCATCGATATTAATCAAGGATACTGACCTAAAGTTTTCTTTTTTGTCATATCTCTACCAGAGTTTGGTGTCAGGATGACGTTGCCCTCATAGAATGAGTTAAGGAGAAGTCCCTTTTCCTCAATTTTTTGGAATAGTTTCAGTAGCAATGGTACCAGCTCTTCTTTGAACATCTTTTAAAAATCAGCTATGAATCCGTCTAGTCCTGGGACTTAATTTTTCTTTCTTTCCTCCTTTCTTGCTTTGTTTTTTTGTTTCTTTCTTTCTTTCTTTCTTTCTTTCTTTTTTCCTCTGGTTTATTGGCTATTTATTACTGCCTCAGTTTCAGAGCTTATTATTATTGGCCTGTTCAGAAATTCAAATTTTTCCTGTTTCAAACTTGAGAGGGTTTATATATCTAGAATATATTAACTTCTTCTAGATTTTCTAGTTTATGTGCAATGAGGTGTTCATAATAATCTTTGATGGTTGTTTGCTTTTCTGTGGTGTCAGTGGTAATATTCCCCTTCTAATTTCTGATTGTGTTTGAGTCTTCTATTTTTTTTAAATTTTTCCAAAATACCTGCTCATGAAATTGTTGATCTTTTAAATGTTTTTTCATGTCTCCGTCTCCTTCAGTTCAGCCCTATTTTGGTTATGTCTTTTATTCTGCTACCTCTGGCATGTGTTTGCTTTTGGTTCTCTAGTTCTTTTAATTGTGATGATAGGTTGTTTTACTTGTGATCTTTCTAATTTTTTGATGTTGGCATTTAGTGCCTTAAATTTTCCGCTTAACACTACCTTAACTGTTCCCAGTTTCTAGTATTTTATAACTTTATTCTCAATAGTTTCCAAAAAATTCTTAATTTCTGCCTTAATTTCATTATTTATCCAAAAGTAATTCAGAGGCAGTGTATTCAATTTTCATGTAACTATGGTTTTGAGTGAATTTCTTAGCCTTTTTTTATATTTGATTGTGTTGTGGTCTGTGGAATTCTTATAATTTCAGTTCTTTTGCATTTGTTAAGTGTTTTACTTCCAATTATGAGATGAATTCTAGACTATGTGCCATGGGATGATTTGAAGAATGTATATTCTGTTGTTTTGCGGTGGAAAGTTCCATAGATATCTATCAGGGTGATTTGATCCAGTGCTGAATTCAGGTCCTGGATATCTTTGTTAATTTTCTATCTCGATCTGGGCTCCACATCAGCTGGTGTGCTGCCCCACTGTTTCTCTAAGCAGCTCTCCCTGCCACTTCAAGTGTCTGTAATGGTTGAGGGTCCCTTCCTGCCAGGAATCCAGATGCATGTGGTGAGAGCACATTGCTCCTTAACAGTTTAACTCATTCATTGCCCCAGAGTTGCTGGGATTCAAAAATAATTCTCAGTGCTTAGTAGCCCTTGCAGGCTTCCCAAATTTTTTTTCCCCCTTCAGCCTAGCTTCTGTGTCTTCCTTCCATTCACTCTCAGCTTCTTCTCTATGAAGATCTATTAGAAGCACACCAGTCACCTCAGGCCCTTGGTGGGAGCTATTCCACTTATCTGTGTCCTGTCAGCCACCTCGTCCTCCCCTGGCTAATTTTTTTGTTTATTTGTTTTTGGGGAACAAGATCTTACTCTGTCACCCAGGCAGGAATGCAGTGACAAAATCATGGCTCACTGCAGCCTTGATCTCCTCTACTCAAGGAATCCTCCAACATCAGCTTCCCAAGAAGCTAGGATCATAAGTGTGTACCATCTTATGCAGTCAATTTTGTTCATTTTTTTGTAGAGATGAAGCATCGCTATGTTGCCCAGACTGGTCTTGAATTCCTGGGCTCAAGTGATTCTTCTACCTCAGCCTACCAAAGTGCTAGGATTACAAATGCGAGTCACTGTGCGTAGCTGTAAATGCTATTTTTAATGTGTTGTTGGGTTTACTTTCCTAGTATCTTGTTGAGAATCTTTGCATCTATATTTGTTATATGAGCCAGTAATTTTGTTGTTGTTGTTGTTGTTGTTATGTTTTTCTTTGGTTTTGGAATCCAGGTAATGCTAGCCTTATAAAACAAGTTTAGAATTATTCTCTCAACTTCAATTTTGTGTAACAATTAGAGGAAAATTAGCATCAATTCTTCTTTATATGTTTGGTAGAATGCAGCAGTGAAGTCTTTAGGCTCTGTGCTTTTCTTTGATGGAAGGCTTTGTGTTACTGATGCAATTTCCTTACTCATTATTAGTGTGTTCATATTTTCTATTTCATAATTTAATCTTGGTAGATAGTATATGGTCTGTAATTTATTCATTTCTTCTGTGTTATCAAATTTGTTGACATATAGTTCTTCTTAATAGTCTTTTATTATCCTTTGTATTTATATGGTATAAGTTGTAATGTCTCCTTTTTCAAATCTAATTTTACTTATTTGAGGCTTCTCTTTTTTCTTAAAAAGCCTAGCTAAACATTTATTGACTTTGTTTATCTTTTTTAAAAAACTAACTTTTTGTTTAATTAATCTTTTAAAACATTTTGGCCTCCACTTTATTTCTGCTTTGAGCTTTATATTTCTTCCCTTCTACGAATTTTCAATATAATGTGTTCTTGTTTTTCTAGTTTCTTGAGGTACATTGTTAGGTTGTTTGCTAGAAATCTTTTCTTAGGAGTTTACTGCTATAAATTTTTCTCTTAGAACTACTGTTGCAATGTTCATAGATTTTGGTAAGATATGTTTCCATTCTCATTTTTCTCAAGAATTTTTTATTATATTTTAACTTTCATTTTAAATTCAGGGAGTACATGTGAAGGTTTGTTACATGGATGTATTGTGTGATCCTGAGGTTTTGGGTATGAACGATCCTGCCACCCAAGCAGTAACTATCATATCCAATAGTTAATTTTTCATCCCTTGCCCCTGTCCCTCTCTGCCCCCTATAGTGGGCCCCAGAGTCTATTATCGCTATTTTTATGTCCATATGTGAGAACATATGGCATTTGGTTTTCTATTCCTGCCTCATTTCAGTTAGGATAATGACCTCCAGCTGCATGTATGTCATTGCAAAATGTATGATTTTATTGATTTTTATGCTCTGTAGTATTCCATCTAAAGGAAAATTTTAATTACTGTCATATTGATTTATTTATTAGTTGCATAAAAACACGTTTAATTTTCATATATTTGTAAAATTTCTGAAGTCATTCTTGTTGATTTCTAGTTTTATCATTGTAGTCATAATTTTTTTTTTCTGTCTTTTTTTTCTCTCTTTTATTTTTAATTATTTTTTAAAACTATACTTTAAGTTCTAGGGTACATTTGCAGATCATGCAGATTTGTTGCATAGGTATACACATGCCATGGTGGTGGTTTGCTGCATCCATCTCCCTGTCATCTACATTAGGTATTTCTCCTAATGCTATCCCTCCCTAATCCCCTACCTTCTGCTCTTCCTTCTCTAGCTCTCCACCCCCCAGGCCCCAGTGAGTGATGTTCCCCTTCCTGTGTTCATGTGTTCTCGTTGTTCAACACCCACTTATGAGTGAGAACATGCGGTGTTTGGTTTTCTGTTCTTGAGTCAGTTTGCTGAGAATGATGGTTTCCAGTTTCATCCATGTCCCCACAAAGGACATGAACTCACCCTATTTTATGGTTGCACAGTATTCCATGGCAAATATGTGCCACATCTTCTTTATCCAGTCTGTCACTGATGGACATTTGGGTTGGTTCCAGGTCTTTGCTATTTTTTGTAAACAGGGCCACAATAAACATACATGTGTGTGTCGTTATAATAGAATGGTTTATAATCCTTTGGGTCGACACCCAGTGATGGGATTGTTGGGTCAAATGGAATTTCTATTTCTAGATCCTTGAAGAATCGCCACACTGTCTTCCACAATGGTTGAATTCATTTACACTCCCACCAACAATGTAAAAGCCTTCCTATTTTTCCACATCCTCTCCAGCATCTCCTGTCTCCTGATTTTTTAATGATTGCCATTCTAATCATTAGAATGTGATATCTCAATGTGGCTTTGATTTTCATTTCTCTAATGACAAATGATGATGAGCTTCTTTTCATATGTTTGTTGGCTGCATAAACGTCTAACACCATAAAAATTCTAGAATAAAACCTAGGCAATACCATTCAGGACATTGGCATGGGCAAGGACTTCATCACAAAAACACTGAAAGCAATGGCAACAAAAGCAAGAATGGCAAATAGAATCTAATTAAACTTAAGAGCTTCTGCACAGCAAAGGAAACCATCAATAAAGTGAACTGGCAATCAACACAATGGGATACTATCTAGAATCTACAGAGAACTTAAACAACTTTACAAGAAAAAAAATCAAAAAGTGGGCAAATCAAGGTATTTGATATGATCTGTATCTTCTTAAATTTTTTAAGACTTTTTTTGTATCTTAACGTGGAATCTATTTTGGAAATTGTTTCACGTGAGGTTGAGAAGAACATGTATCCTGCAGTCATTCAATCGAATATTCTTTTTTTTATACGTCTGTGAAATTCATTTGGTGTATGATCCTGTTTAAATCTGATATTTCTCTATTGCTTATTTTGTGTAGATTTTCTGTCCATTATTGAAAGTGAATTGTTTCAGCTTCCTTTTATTATTGTAATGCAGTCTATCTTTCACTTTATAACTAATAATATTTGCTTTCTATATGTGGGTACTCTGGAGTTGGCTGCATATATTTTTGCAATTGTTATATTTTCTTATTTAATTGATTCCTTTATCATTATGTATGATCTTTTTGTTTTTTCGTTTTTAAAATTTAATATATATTTTATCTGATGTAAGTATGACTGCTCCTGTTTGCTTTGGGTTATAAACCCAAAGCTGACACTAGCTTTTGTGTCAGCCACTCTAGTAATGGGTCTGATTTTAAGATGGCACTGAGCCATGGCAGCTCTTGTCACAGAGGTAATGTGTGCTCAAGCTAGGCCCCTACTTTGAAGCAATGCAGTTTTGTGAACTCAGCTACTCTCCAAACTAGATTCAGTTTCTGGGAAAACTAGGAGACTTTCCTTTAGAAAGGTTTGCTGGCATTTGTGGCAGCAATGGGGATCATAGGTGATTTCCAGCTTATCTTTTCTCTTTATGAAGAGGTACACCCTGACTCAGAACTGATTCTGGCAGAGAAGACACCTCCTTGTGGAGGCACAATGACTTGTTCCTGTAGCTATGGTTTATTCTGAGATTCCATACTGTACAAGGATTTTTCTATTCTCTTTGTGTTCTCCAGTGTACTTCTTCATTTAGTGTCATCAAAATGTAGTTTAATCATTGTTTTGGTCCCTTCGGGGGCTTGGAGGTAATCCTAATTGCTATCTTGCTGATATGATGGCATTCTGTGTAACTTAAATATTTTTGATATGCTCAAGAACAACTAAAATCTTGTGCCACATAACAATATGTCAGTCAATGATGGCCCACATATACAATGCTAGTCCCGTAAAATTGTAATGGAGCTAAAAATTTTCTATCACCTAGTGACATTTTTGACATCCTAACAGCTTGTGAAATATTATTTTTGTGTTGGTGGAGATGCTGGTATAAACTATTATACTGCCATTCAAAAAAGTGTAGGACATGCCTTCTTTTTAGAAGTGTCTCTTCATATCATTTGTCCACTTTTTGATGGGGTCGTTAGTTTTTTTCCTGTAAATTTGTTTAAGTTCGTTATAGATTCTGGATATTAGCCCTTTGTCAGATGGATAGATTGCAAAAGTTTTCTCCCACTCTGTAGGTTGCCTGTTAACTCTAATAATAGTTTCTTTTGCTGTGCAGAAGCTCTTTAGTTTAATTAGATCCCATTTGTCAATTTTGGCTTTTGTTGCCATTGATTTTGGAGTTTTAGTCATGAGGTCTTTGCCCATGCCTATGTCCTAAATGGTATTGCCTAGGTTTTATTCTAAGTTTTTATAGTTTTAGGTCTCATGTTTAAGTCTTTAATTCATCTTTTATGAGGCCAAAAAATATGAAAAAAAGCTCATCATCACTGGTCATTAGAGAAATGAAAATCAAAACCACAGTGAGATACCATCTCATGCCAATTAGAATGGTGATCATTAAAAAGTCAGGAAACAGATGCTGGAGAGGATGTGGAAAAATAGAAGGACTTTTACACTGTTGGTGGGACTGTAAATTAATTCAACCATTATGGAAGACAGTGTGATGGTTTCTGAAGGATCTAGAACCAGAAATACCATTTGACCCAGCAATTCCATTACTGGGCATATACCCAAATGATTATAAACCATTCTATTACACAGACACATGCACATATATGTTTATTGCAGCACTATTCACAATAGCGAGGACTTGGAACCTATGTTACCTATGTAACAACCTGCATGTTCTGCACATGTATCCCAGAACTTAAAGTATAATGTAAAAAAAAAGTATAGCACTTGCAGTTGTATACAGCAGCAGTCCCCAGCCTTATTGGCTCCAGAGATTGGTTTAGTGGAAGGGAATTTTTCCATGGACTGGAGGAAGATAAATTGGTTTGGGGATGAAACAATTATACCTCACATAATCAGGTATTGGCTTGATTCTCACAAGGAGCATGCAACATAGATCCCACACATGCATCACAAGGAACATGCAACCTAGATCCCTCACATGCACAGTTCACAACAGGGCTCACACTCCTATAAGAATCTAATGCTGCTGCTGATCTGACAGGAGGTGGAGCACAAGCAATAATGCTTTCTTGCTTGCCACTTGCCTTCTGCTATGTGACCTGGTTCCTAACAAGCCAAGGACTTGTTCCCCTGATCCCTGATGTACAATACATAATACTAATAAATGATCATGTTACTGGTTTATGTATTTACTATACTATATATATTATTGTTATCTTAAAGTATACTCCTTCCACTTATTAAAAAAAGATAAATAAAACAACCTCATCCAGGTCCTTCATGAGATATTCCAGAAGAGGCATATTATTATAGGAGGTGACAGCCCAATGTGTATCACTGCCTCTGAAGACATTTCAGTGGGACAAGGTGTGGAGGTGAAAGACAGTAATAAAGATGTTCTTGATCCTGTAGAAGCTGAGGCTAATGTGTGTGTTTCTGTCTTTTTTTTTGTTTAAATGTTAAAAAATGTTTAAAATAGAAAAAATATAGAACAGAATAAAAAGGAAGAAACATACTTTTGGACAGCTGCACAATGTTTTAAGCTATGTGTCTTAAAACAGTAAAAAACTTTTTACGAGTTAAAAAAATTAAAAAGTTACAGTAAGCTAAGGTTGATTTATTATAAAAAATATTTTTTATAAATTTAATTTAGCCTAAATGTACAGTGTTTTTAAAGACTATAATAGTGTACAGTAATGTCCTAGGCCCTCACAGTCACTCACCATTCACTCAGTGACTCACTTACTCCTGTAAGTTCCATTTATATTAAGTACCCCACTCAGATATATCATTTTTGGCCTTTTATACTGTATTTTTACTATATGTATTCTATGTATAGATACACAAATATATACAATTGTGTTACGGCTACCTACAGTATTCAGTACATTAAAATGCTATGCAGGTTTATGTACTAACACTAGAAACAATAGACTATAACACATGACCTAGGTGTGTAGTGCATTATAATATCTAAATTTGTATAAGTATACTCTATGATATTTCACAAAATCCCCTGACACACATTTCTTAAAACATATCTCCTTCATTAAGATACACATAATTTCATACGTCTCTTTCTATCTTTTCTGTCATTTCTTTTACCCTTCTAATTATTTATTTTTCTTATTTTATTTACATTTTATAGCTAATATTGAATAAATTTTATAGAATTAAAGAGACCCACAGAAGTTTACACATCTTTAAAGGAAATATAAACTGTTATGTATTTTCCTTTAAAGAAAAATTGTGTCTTAAACCTCAGCTTAATATTAATCGCTACTCCTAATAGAAAAAAAAAATCATATGAAGATAACTTAGTAGAGGTGCTAGAGAGGCTGTCAAACTACGTTATTTCTCGTAGGAAGACATTAGGAATGTTGCCTCAGTATAAATGAGGTTTTTTAAAAAACTATTTACATAATTAACACATTAATCTGTATGGCGATTTTTTTTTTTTTTTTTAGCTCTAAATGATGTACAAAATGCAATTTTAAAGACTGAAAGGATTTCAACATTCATCTGTTCCTGACTTCATTCTCTAAGGCTCTCAAATCTCAGAGAGATGGAATGACTTTTGAAGACGTATAGCTTCCCAAATCCAGAGATTCACAGCTAAGAGCCAAGGCTTCTGAATCAAAGAGCCCTTATGTCACTTGTAATCAGTTTGCTTTGTGTCTCAGCTTTTTACCTTGATTTTTGAAAACTAACACTAGAAGGGGAAAAAATTAAAAATAAATAATAAAAAATGAGAAATTGAATAGTCAACTTTAAAAAGTATTGTTAATGTGACACATTTTATCTCTTATTAGAGAAATAGCTCATCAACTCTCTTTCTTAACTGTGTACTGAAAAAGAGAATGCTATATAGTCTAAATTACTTAAGCTCATGTCTTGCTAGAGGCAGGGCTTTAAACTATAGAGTATATGGTTATTGGTAGTGCTTGAGATTTTCTGATCTATGTTCCTCTGAAACCTTTAGGGAATGAATTATTTTTTACCCATCCTTTTACTCTGAGTGGGGGATGATTCTCAGCAAAATTGACATGTGTTGATAATGATTCACAGCAATTAGGGAAAAACAATTTTCTGCTAGCTTGTGCATGTTCTCTGGTTATGGTGAGCACATTCAACATGAGTCATATTTTTATTTAATTTTATCTTGCTTATATTTTTCTTTTTAAATCTCAATATTATGTTTTTTAAGTTAAAATGTAAATCATAGTAATTGTACAAAAGTAGAAAATATAATTAAGCAAAAAGAAGAAAATAATACTACTATCTCACTAACCAGTATCTCACTAATATTATAATATTAGAATTTATTTATCAGAATTTTTTCTATTCACGAATATTATTCATTTGTACAAATATAAGTACTTACTAGACATCCCATTTTATCCTGATTTTTTGCTTTAAGATACATAAGGAACATCTCTCCAAGTCTGAGTATTCTTCCATTTATGATAAAATCCTTTTACCTTTTTGATGAATTGACCCCTTTAACCTTATTTAATATTCCTCTTTATCACTGGCAATATTCTTTGTTCCAAATTGTATCTGGTAACAGTATAGCCTCTTAAGCTTTTTTTTATTATACATTGCATATATTTTCTCATCATTTTACTTGTAAACTATATCTTCATATTTTAAGTTAGTTTCTTGGGCCGGGCGCGGTGGCTCAAGCCTGTAATCCCAGCACTTTGGGAGGCCGAGGCGGGTGGATCACGAGGTCAAGAGATGGAGACCATCCTGGTCAACATGGTGAAACCGCATCTCTACTAAAAATACAAAAAATTAGCTGGGCATGGTGGTGCGTGCCTGTAATCCCAGCTACTCAGGAGGCTGAGGCAGGAGAATTGCCTGAACCCAGGAG
>NW_016107439.1:7088699-7113742 GCF_001604975.1 Cebus imitator | reverse complement strand
AAAAAAAAAAAAAAAAAAAAAAAGTTAGTTTCTTCTAGGCAGTAAATAGTAGAGTCTTGGATTTTTAGCCAGTTTGACATCAAATACTGTTTAATTGACACATTTAGACCATTTATCTAATTTAATTATTGATATCTGTGAATTTAAATATCTTGCCTGCAATTTGCATTTAATTTGTTCTATCCGCTCATTTTTCTGTGTTTGTGATCATTTTTTAATTATCTTAGTAAATTTGTATTGTGTTTTATCTCTCATATTTATTTATATTTTATAGTATTTTACATTATGCCCTAAAGTTAACAGTATATATTTAACTTATCATAGTGTACATTAAAATAATCTTATGGTACTTTTTGTGTAGATTGAGAAATATGTTCATTTCCTCACTCTCATTTTTTGATATTACTTTTATGCATTTTATTTGTGCATACATTTTTGAAAACTTTGATTTTTAAAGTACTAAATTATATTTTAAAGAGATTAAGCATAATTTTAAAATTATTTTATATTTATATATACCTTTACAATATTCAACGCTCTTCATTTTTTAGGTAGATTCAAATTGCTGCCTAATATTGTTTCTTTCACCAGAAATACCTTTTTTAACATTTCCTCAATGGTCAGGCACAGTAGCTCCTACCTGTAATCATTGCCCACTGGGAAGCCAAGACAAGAGGATCACTCAAAACCATGTGTTGGAGATCAGCCTGAGCAACATGGCAAGACAGAGTCTCTTCTAAATAAATAAATAAATAAATAAAAATGAATAAATAAATAAATCTACATTTTCTTGAATGCAATTATGCTGCAACAGATTAACTCAGTACTATTTTGTCTTAATTTTAATAATTATTTTCACTGATATTGATATGCATGTTGAATTTTTTTGTCATTTTTTTAAAAGAGACTCCATTATCTCTGTCTTGCATAGTTCCTGAAGAGATATCTCCTATAATTCAATATTTTCTTCTCCCTATTTAAAATGTATTCTTTTGTTATTTAGCTTTATTCAAAAATTTCTTTTATTTTTGATTTTAAGCATTATAACTATGATATACCTAAGTATTTATTTATATCTGTACCTCTTGGATTTCTCTGAAATTCTAAGAATTTTAGTTTATTGCTTCTCATTAATTATAGAAAAATATGATCATTGTCTTTTAAAATATTTATTATGTCTGACTTTTACACTCCTCTCTTTTTCAGACTGCAATTGCTCTTTATTTAAGCATATGATAACATCTCACGTTTCATGGATGCTCTGTTTTACTGTTTTACTCTAATATTCTTTGTCCTTAGGATTACATAATTTTAATTAACTTCACTTCATGTTCACTGATTTTTTTAACCCCCTGGTGTGTTCATTTATTTATGTATCTATTAAATAATTTTTTTTGCCCCCTTGCTCAAAGGACATCTTAAATTTGATGTGTAAGCAAACACAACAGTTAGAGTTCTGGATGGAGCCACGCTGGGAGGTTGGGAGTGGGCTAGAGCCTACAGATTGTTCCAGGGAAGAAGCTTCTACCCTCAGGTAAACTGGAGGGCTGAAAAAGACAGTGCATTCATGAAGAGCATATTCAGTAGCAAATAACTTAAACTTGTTTTTGTCATTTACATATATTTTATTTGAATTGCTCTGTCCTAATAAAGTATGAAGAGATTTATTTTTTCTTTGTATAATTTATTTCTCTTTTTGTTAAAGTTATACTTTAAGTTTTGGGATACATGTGCAGAACATGCAGGTTTGTTACATAGTTATATACGTGCCGTGGTTGGTTTGCTGCATCCATCAACCCCTCATCTACATTAGGTATTTCTCCTAATGCTAACCTTCCCCTAGATCCCCGTCCCCTGACAGGCCCCCCTGTGTGATGTTCCCCTCCCTGCGTCCATGTATTCTCATTGTTCAACTCCCCCTGAGAACATGCGCTGTTTGGTTTTCTGTTTCTGTGTTAGTTTGCTAAGAATAATGGTTTCCAGCTTCATCCATGTCCCCACAAAGGACATGAACTCATCCTTTTTTATGGCTGCATAGTATTCCAAGGTATTTCTGTGCCACATTTTCTTTATCTAGTCTATCGTTCATGGTATTTGGGGTTGATTCCAAGTCTTTGCTATTGTGAACAGTGCTGTAATAAACATATATGTGCATGTCCTTTATAGTAGAATCATATATAGTCCTTTGGGCATATGCCCAGTACTGGGATTTCTGGGTTAAATGATATTTCCAGTTTTAGATCCTTGAGAAATCACCACACTGTTATCCACAGTGGCTGAACTAATTTACACTCCCACAAATAGTGTAAAAGTGTTCCTATTTCTCCACATTCCCTTTAGAATCTGTTGTTTGCTGACTTTTTAATGATTACCATTCTAAACTAATATAGGATGATTTCTCATTGTGGTTTTGATTTGGATTTCTCTAATGACCAGAAAAACCCTAGAAGAAAACCTAATTTGATATAGTTTCCATCACATTTAATTTTGATATATAAAACTTTTGTTTTTAGCATCTTTAGATGAAAAACTATAACTGTATTAACACAACAAGACTTCCAAACATTTAAGTATGGATCCATTCTTAATTAGAACAAAAAATATTATATATTTTGTTTTATTTTAAAGAAAATATGATAAATTCTAAAGTAAAAACAAATGTACAGTATATTTGAAAATTATGTTTTTTAAAAAAGCCACGTACTTTCACATGTATTTGAAAATTATAAAATATTACAAAGCAATATAATACAGTATACTTATTTTACATTATATTTATACATATGCCCATTGAAAATTTAGGGATTTCAGGCTGGGCTTAATGACTCATGCCTGTAGTCCCAGCACTTTGGGAGGCCGAGGCTGGTGAATCACTTGAGGCCAGGAGTTGGAGACCATTCTGGCCAACATGGTGAAACACTGTCTCTACTAAAAATACAAAAAATTAGCCGGGCATTGTGGCAGCTGCATGGGAAGGTGAGGCAGGAGAATTGCTTGAACCTGGGAGGCAGAAGTTGCAGTGAGCAGAGATTACGCCATTGCACTCCAGCCTGGACGACAGAGCCAGACTCTGACTGAAAAAAAGAAAAGAAAAGAAAAGAAAAGAAAAGAAAAGAAAAGAAAAGAAAAGAAAAGAAAAGAAAATTTAGGGATTTCAAAATAACTATTTGTTGAACAATAATGAGATTGCAGAGAATATGGCAAATATAACCAAAGATTAATTTGTAAGAACACAGTGCAAACTGAGGTAACATCTAAATATGTATGTATTTTGAACAAACCTGAAAAACTCTAGGAAAATATTGAACAAGCAAATATTCCCCTAATCATTAGGGCAGTGATGTCACCAGACATTACATATTCTCTAGAAAAACTTTACTCATAAAAGGATGACAGTGAAAGTACAAAAGATAAATCATATCTTAATTTATTATAACTTTTTTAACTTTACAGACCTCATGAGATATTCTTGGTGATTCTCAGCTGTCTATAGATCACACTTTGATAATCACTACCTTAGTGCTTCATTTCTGCATTTTTACAGCTTTAAAATTTTTTAAAATATATATATGATTATGATTTTTGGTATCAAATTTTCTCAGATAAAATAACTGACAAAATTCTGCCTGATTCACACCAGTTTAATGATAGGCCTCAGAAGACCACTGTGAAGGGTGGGGCTTTTATACCATTCTTCCTCAAAATAAAAGCATTGCCTTTGGCTCCCATCTAGACATGTTATATGTCAGGTTTGTTTGAATTTCGATTATATAGAGCTTCCCTGCACATGCTTCTCAAAGGTTTAATCCCCAAATTTCCCTTCAGTAAGCTTTTATCATAGAGCACATGATTCAAAATAGCAAAACTTATTCTGCAAGCAATGAGATTTGGGGACAGCAACAGGCTCCTTAGCTCAACTCTATAACTTCATTTAATTTATCTTTTTTCTATAAACCTGAGCTTATTAGTTTGTGAATAGGAATAGAAACACAGCCTCCCAGCCATACGGATACTTTGAATTATATGGGCTAATATACTTGAAACCGTTTTATAATTTTTAACGCTTTATAATGATATTATGTTAAGATATATTTTAAAATTTTAGTATTAATGATAATACATTGATCAATAAAGAAAAAGAAATGAATATATTCAGTAGAAGTTGATTAAAGCTTTTATTCAAAGATGCCATACAAATGAATGGGATAGTTGCTTGCTTAAAATTAAATCTTTACATGTTTTGATGTTATATAAGCACCCCTTCTCAGGGAAGATGCATACATTAACTCAGTAAACATTTCTTATGCACAGCCTGAAAGCCTATCACACATTTTTCTTAATTGACTATCATGCATATGGTATTGAGAGCCTCTTCAGAGATATGGGATAAAGTGAAATATTTTACCTTTAGCTATGTGAGCTTTATGCATTCAGAGTTTAAGAGATAATTCCTGTAAAAACAATTTTTTAAAAGCAGCATACATAACAAATGTGAATAAATTAGTTCACCCTTAGAAACAATGACAATTGCTAACATTAAATTATTTCTACATGGACACCGTTATGCTAAAAATTTGAACATGTTTTGTCACCATTATTTCTCAGAGAACCTAACAATATAAACAGTATCATAATTCTCATCTTATGCATTAGGCAATTCAGTTTTAGAAAAATTATTTTTTCCAAATTTAGACAGCTAGATAGCTAGAGTCTGTGAAACCATGCATACAACTTCAGCAGCCATATAATTTCATAACCCACACTTAGCAATACATTGCTTCTAATTAAGAATAATAATAATGATAATAATAGCATTATTATTATCTGTGACAATATAAAATTTTGGAATTATTTGTTTTATATCATGGGTTAATGAAAACATTGCTGAGGGCTTTCAACTTACTAAACAGATATCATTGTTAAGTCCCTTTTCCATGGTTTAGAGTATAAAGGAGGCAATAATTAGAAGTTTGTCCCTCATGGTAGGCTCTATTGCAGACCCTACTGCAAAGGCAATGGGTGCACAACAGACTTCTTTCAATTCCCTTGCTAAAGTGTACTAGATAATATCTAGATTGCCTACTGGCTGAACAGGGAAGAATCTGTGCAATTGTGGACACTTCTTCTTGCACATGGATCAATACATTGGTTATTACAGAGTTTCAGTTGCAGGAGAATATCCAACAGTCTGCTTGGTTAAAATAAACTCTTCATCTCTTGATCATTCTTTGATGTATTTAATTTTAGTTGATATGGTTCATGGGGAACTTATGTAGGGAGTATACTTTAAACTCTTGCTATTACATTCCTGATGGTCATAAGAATAGTCTCCCTAAATGGGCTTTATTGTTGCAGAAGTTTTAAACATTTCCATGCAGCCATCCATAGAATTTCAAATGATATCTCCTTAACTGGAATGGCAAAAACTCAAATAACGTGTGATCTTGAGGACACTGGAACCTCTGAATGACATGCTGGATTGGAGAACCAAAATGGTGGTAACCAAGAGTAGTGCTTAAGCTCTAAGTTTTGGTCACACTCTCACCTAAGTGACAACCTGACCAAATGAGGGGGATTAAACAAAATTATGGGAGGCATAGTCTTTTACAGAGTTTGTGCACCAATCCTCAGCAGATCAGACCAAGTCAAAATGGAGTCAATCACACTAAATCCCATCCAATCAAACTGAAACTTTAAAGAAACAGATAGGTCCCAAGACAGACCAGTTTTTGTTTCTGTTTTTTTCTCTCTGAAAGCAGGAGATTACAGCACAGTAAGAAAGTGCCCTCTGCTTTCAGCCTTGATGTCAATGCTTAAGGTTTAGGTCAATCTCTCAAAATTGAGAAGTTGAGTCTTACCCAATCACAGAAGGCCAGCACATCAAATAAGGCAAACACAGAGCTGTAACCAATCCAGCTGTTTCTGGAAGTCAGGTCGGTTTTCTGTACGTCACTTTCCCTTTTCTGCTCATAATTGAAACAAAGTAACAAATATAAGACACGGTGTTTTCTCTTTTCTGCTTGCTAGCATAATTTCACACAGCCCCTGACTGTGTGACCACGTGCAGCTTTCCAGAAAGATGCTTTGACAACAAAACAGGATAGAATACATGTGCCCCATATCTCTTGCCTGAGTCACTACATTTCTTAAAGGATAAATGACTCTAGTCTTTGCCTTTTCTTGCACATAAGATAACATCTGTTGTGGTTAGTGATGATGCTTCTGTAATCTAAAACCAGATGTATTCTAACATAGAAATCGTGATGCAATCCTGCTTTAATATAACTTTTGAGCGAATTTGGTGTGATTTTGCATGTTCTGAACTTCTACCACCTGTATATAAGCTGTGAGCTGAAACACTGTTTTGGACCAGTGTTAATGAACTGCTCCTTTGCTATAAGCCTCAGTCTATAGTCCTCAGTAAGACTTCTAAATGAAACTAACTTTAATTCTTTAAAACTTTCATTTTTTTTTAGTTGACTATATTATCCTACCATGTGTCAGCCCCAGAATCACTCTGAACCTATTCTGATTCTGGGGACTGCCAGATTCTTGAATCTTTTTTTGATCAGTTAAATTCTGTTAAATTTAATTTTTATAATGTATTTCTTTCAGACAATTGAATGGTTTCAAGATATTTTTTATGGCTGAGAAAAAGAGGGCTTACTACTTCTTACTTTATCTCAATTGAAACATGAATCTCAGTTTCCACCATGAATCAACAGTCATTCTTCACTCTTCAGATAATTTGAGCCAACCTGCCTGACATGGCTTGGCTCTGTGTCTCCACCCAAATCTCATCTCTAATTGTGATCCACACATGTTGAGGGAGGGAGGTGACTGAATCATGAGGGTTATCGTTATAGTGAGTGAGTTTTCACAATATCTGATGCTTTTATAAGGAGTTCTCCTCCTTCTTTCTTTGTCTCTCTGTCTCTCTTTCTCTCTAGTCTGCCACCATGTAAGATATGCCAACTTTCCCTTCTGCCACTACTGTAAATGTCCTGAGGCCTCTCCAGCCATGTGGAATAATGAGTCAATTAAACCACTTTTTTTTTAATTACCCAGTTTTGGGTATTTCTTTATAGCAATTTGAGAATGCACTTAATACAATGGCATAAGCATAAAGAGAATTGTTTTTGGCTCTTTTAACTGAGAAGTCCAGCAGTTCGGCTACATTCAGTCATTGCTTGATGTGCAGGCATAAATGATATACTTAGCATTCTGTTTTCCTCCCATGTATTGGCTCGTCTTGACTCTTCTTTAGTCTTTGGTGCTCCCCTATGACAGCCTGAAAAAACTAGCCTAGAATGTCAAGACTTTACATTCTCTTAGCTTTGATTATAAAAGGACAATATTCCCTCCAGTAGGATTCTCAGGGAAATCTCATTGTTTCTTACTGTTTTAAATTTGATGCCAATCCTAAACATAAACTTCTGACAGAAGAATATGAGTTACCAATGGGCTTACAGCTAGGTCACATGATCCACTCCTGTCTTGGGTTAGGTTCCCCAGAAGTAGATGTTGAGAACAAGGATCCCCGTGTAAGTGATTAAGTCAGAAATCAGATGGGATGACAGAAAAGAAGAAGAAAACAAGCAAGGGTGTGATTTCAGCTGAGTGCAGGAAAAGATGTTTCCAATATTTTCCTACAGAGAAATCTGCTATACAATGTATTCGTACACTTTTAAATTATTGGTCATACATATAAATAAACCCGATACTTTTGGTGCATGAGAGCAAAGTGGTTCCAGGTTTCTGAAGCCTGGCGAGAGGAAGCAAATGCACGTAGAAGCTGGGCAGGTGGCACACAGGAAACCAAAATTATTGAAGCATTTGGACAGTTCACTAACCACGTTTGCTATAAACACTATGGAAAGGGATAGCTGAGCTCTACACTAAGTAAAACCAGGATGCATTTCACCAGAGTATGAATAACACGAGTGCTGTGTAGAATGAAACAAGAAATGTCCACTACATTCTTCAAATTAAATTTTGGAAATGAATCAAAACACTTTTCAGTGAAATATTGCCTAAGTGGTTAATAATAAAAATATTCATTTTATATTTTGAATGCTAGTATTAGTGAATTAAGCAGTTATTGTAGAGTTGAATGAGCATTAGATTTCAAAAAAATTATTGTTTCAGAATCGCATTTAGAGTGTACATTTGGACAAATTAATTAACCTTTCTAAGCTTCAGTTTTCTTATCTGCAAAGTGAGAGTTTAAGTAAGACCTCCTTCACTAGTTACAGTGAAGATCAAATGAGATAATGAATTCCAAAGAGGTTTTGTAACTGTAACAACATTTGGAATGTTAATGAGTCCACCTTTCCTATTAGTGTGCAAATATCTGATGGCCATGACCTTATCCTCCTCTACAGTTCTCAGTGTTTAGTCTAATACTGAAACTTAATTTACACTCCTTGGACATTTAATAAGGAAAAATATATTAGGCAGGCTAGTGTTTTGCTTTGGTAGCTGTATGCTCATAAATATGATTGTTTTATACCAAAAATTTTCATTTTAATATAAATATATTTCAGAGTTTTTGAGGCTATTCCATACCTTTTGTAATGAGCAAGAGGACTATGAGGAGACATGGCTTCATCTCCTGTTTTAGATTTTATAATTTTTTTGTTTTACTGAGCAGGAGTTAACTAGGTATAAACTATAAACATTCAAAGCAGTCACTTTCTGTCAGAGTAATCTGATTTCTTTAGAAAATTAAGTTTGGTTTTTGTTTGGAAGTAAACTCTCTACTAGCGTTTTTCACAATTAAAGGCATTTCTCTTGAGGAGCGGTGGGAGATATTGGGAAGAAAGGACAGAGAGAAAGAGATAACATTATAGATAAAAGATTCCGGGTATTACAGTGACTAATTGTCTAGACTTTAGAATGAGGCTATCCATTATTTTAGCTATGTGCTTCAATTTTCTCATCTGTGAAAGGGTATAATAACATTGCTTTTATAAATTGTGATAAAAAGAAATTGTTTTAATTAATATAAAGGATTTTATCAATGCATATGCTCTTGTTTATGCTCTTCTTTTTATTGTTAGCCTAAAATTACCAATGAATAAAAGACACTCAGTGCATTGTAGGGTATCCATGAGCATTAACTGCAGAGTACACTAACACCTGTAAGGAAAATGACAAACTAAAGGAAAATGTTGTCCATTGAACCCAAAGCAATCTATAGATTCAGAGCAATCTCTATTAAAATTGCAATGTTATTTTTCATGGGAATTAAAAAATAATTTTAAAACATAGTATGGCACCACAAAAATCCTTGAACGGCCAAAGTAACCTTAAGCAAAAATAGCAAAGCTGGAGGCATCATAATGCCTGATTTCAAAATATATTACAAAGATAGTGTAATCAAAACAGCTTAGTACTGACATAAAAACAGACACATCAAACATTCAATAGGATAGGGAACCTAGAAATAAACACACACCTCTAATGTCAAAGGACATTGAACAAAGTTCCAAGAATACAAATGGGAAAATAACAATATTTTTAATAAAGGACATTGGGAAAATGTTTATTTACATGCAAAAAATAAAATTGGAATCTTATCTCAGAGCATATGTGAGAAACAACTCAAAATGAATTAAAGATTTAAATATAAGACCTGAATCAATAAAACATCTAGAGGAAAACTTTGGGGAAAAGCTCCGTAACATTGGTCTGGGCAGTGACTTCTTGAATATGACCTCAAAAGCATAGGCAACAAGAACAAAAATAGACAATTTTCCAACTACATCAAGTGGAAATCTTCTTTACAACAAACGAAACAATCAGTAGAGTGAAGAGACAATGCACAGATTGAGAGAAATATTTGCAAGTCATATATCAGATAAGACGCTTATATCGAAAATTTGTATGAAACTAAGACTACTCACTAATAATAAATAAATAATCCTATTAAAAATAGACAAAACACCATTTATAGACTGGATAAAGAAAATATAGTGCATGTATATCATGGAATACTATGCAGTCATTAAATAGAATGAGATCATGTCATTTGCAGGGACATGGATTGAGTTGGCAATTATCATTAGCAAATTAACACAGAAACAGAAAACTAAATACCGCATGTTCTCACTTATAAGTGTGGCTAAATGATAAAAACACATGGATACATAGAACAGAGAAACACACACTCATGTCTTTTGGAAGGTGAAGGTTGGGAGAAGGGAGAGGATCAGAAAAAAACAGCTAGTGGGTCATAGGCTTACTACTGGGTTGAAGAAATAATTTGTACCACAAACCCCCATGACACAAGTTTACCTAGGTAACAAACCTGCACATGGACCCCTAAACTTGAAAGTTTAAAAAAATGGGCAAAAGACTTGAAAAGATATTCTTCACAAAAAAAGACATACAAATGAACAAGTTTATGAAAAAATATTCAACCTCACTAATCCTGAGTGAAATGAAAATTAAAACCATATCACTTCATATCTGTTAGAACGGCTATTACCAAAAAGGTGAAAGATAACCATTGGCAAAAATGTGGAGAAAAGGGAGCACTGGCCTAATGTTGGTGAGAATGTAATCTTGTATCATCATTTTGGAAAACAGTATGGAAATTTCTCAAAAAACTACTAATAGAATTCACATATAATGCAGCAATTCTACTTATGAATACATTTCCAAAGAAATAAATCAGTAGGTCAAAGTCATGCTCACTGCAACATTATTCACAGAAGCCAAGATATGTAAACAACCAGAGTGCTCACCAATAAATGACTGTCAAAACGTGGTGTACGTGTAAAATATAATAATATTCAACTTAATAAAAAAATTTTGTCATTTGCAATGCCATGGATGAATCTAGAGAACATTATGCTAAGTGAAATAAGCCAGACACAGAAAAACAAATCCCATATCATATCATATATATGTGGAGTCTAAAAATGTAAAACGTAGACTAGAAAATAAAATGGTTATTGGAGAATTATGATGAATTATATGTGAGAAATTTCTGGTTGTAAAATAAATAATTTTTTCTGCTTTGTAGAAAGGAAAAGTAAAATGAAAGTTACCCTGATAGAATCTCAGCATCTACTGTCTTGTAATAGTTTTAATTCTGGTATGTGTAAGTATGCCTGGCACTTAGTAGGTATTCAAGTATTTGTTAATTAACAGATGTCAAACACAGAGCTATTCACCCTCCTTCACTGGTGAATTTTGTTTGCATAATTAACAGCTTATCCTTTCCTATGGATCCAATGTCATTACATTATGAATAAGAAAATAATCATAATGCTTGATGATCTGTGTCTCTCATGCCTGTGCTAAGTTGCTCAATTACTGAAGCCTGACAAACGCAGATCCTTTCTATCTGCACGTCAATAAAATGATCCTGGTGGCACATTAAATGCCTTTGAATGCAAGGAATAGAGTTAGCATTTAGGATTTTTGTTTGTTTTAAACCCATTATCCAAAATGGATAAATGGAAGACCCAGGCCTGAATTGAGCTTCTCCGTATTTCCTTTTGTCTGCCAAGTGTGCAAAGACAGTTTAAGGTTTCTGCTACAGCATTTGGAATATGTCCTCAATTTTTCCTGGACTTGTTGAAAGCTGCGCAACTTGTTAATTCCCCATCAGCCTCTTCTCCATAGTTTAGAGGACCTTACTATGACCTTAGAAGGACTCAATCTTGCCATTTCTCTATTTGTACTTAGCAATTTCTATGGTGGGTGCCTCTAAACCATATGCCTCTAGCAATTTATTTAGAGGCTGTAAATCAGACCAAACCTCCTTTATTTTACATCTTGGATGCAGTGTTCTGAATCTTTGGCCCCTGGTTCTTCAAGCCATGATCATATCAATTTCCATTAACAATCTCATTATCTCCTTTTACTCTTTCTATGCAATTATTGAAAATCTTTTAAATTGGTTTTGAAATTTCTTCATTGCATATAGCTGACTTAGAAATTAAATTTGTCACTTGTAGTATGGTAAAATTTAATATGTATTCACTGATAATTAGGTAATAATGATGAAAATAAATATATTGCAATCAATTTTTATGTTGAAATATTGAGACTTAGGATCAATTAAAACTGTTATGGGTATATCTTAATTCTCTCCTAACGGACAGTATCACCACCTACCACTAAGGATTGCTGTGAGAATAAAACTTGGCACATGCTAATGTGAAGCAGATTGACTGTGCAGAGTCCAGAGTGAACTTACTTCACATTACCAACTTGCCTGAGTCCAGTGAGACATAATACCTATGCAAAATGAGCTATATTAGGTGGATGTATTATCTACAGATATGCAGTAAGAAACAACAGGTGTCTAGAGTTTATTGTGATTCAGTTCTCAAACCCTCAGGAAAGCAGCCCAGGATGGATGGAATTTCATCTGTGTATGTCCCACTTGCATTGAAGCTGAGAGACACCAAAAAGCAGCCCACTAGGAGTATTTTATCCCTAGACAATGCGATTTTCCAGGTTAAAGTATTGAAGGACATTGTGTTTCAAAGGAGAACAGGAACAGAGCCTGGCTGTTAAGGTCAATTTGTCCTTATCTCAGCATGGTGCATTCCCAGAACATTCTAACTATCAGCAAAAAAGGGAAGAGAACTGAATGAGTCCAAGGCCACCTGGAGAACTGTCCTGCAGTTAAGTGCTCAATATATGTTATACATAATTATGATCATTAACACATACTAAGGTACATGTGATATATAAAGGAAAATACTGAGAACAGCTTTATGTTAAAATACAATAACAAAAAGTTTAATATGATAAAAACTGCATTCATTAGAGATTACATTATTGGTAAGAATGTAGAAGAATGGAGCCTCCTGTAGGTTTTCCTTGAAGCTGGCCGATCGAACTCTTCATCTATCTGTGAAAGCATTAATCAAGACTTGGGAGTTGACATTTCAGAAAGGTCTTCTTCTGATGTCTTCTGTAGTAGACATTACCACTGATCACAAAACATAGAGCCCGTCACATTATACTACAGAGAGAAATAAATGACACGTGGTTTTCTCTGTTGATTTTTTAATACCTTTGCTCTTTTATTCAAATGTAAGGTCCAGATTTTCATTAATTAGGGTTTCTTTTCTTTTCTTTTCAATTGAAAATCTCTAAGTAGTATCTTTTAAACCAACATTAGTTACAGAACCTTAGTCTCATGCATAAAAATTCAGGCTGGAAGGCTTATTTTATGCATTCACTTGTTTATTTAACGTGCATTGTAAATTATCCTGCTACCATATTATCTAATAAATCATACTGTTTGATGTTTACATAGTACTGGTGGCCTCAAGATTGCAAATCATTTTTCAGACAATTCATGGGAAGTCAAAGATTCTCTTTGAAATAATACTGTATACCAAATATTTATGAATAACGACATTTTGAAAAAAATACATAGTTGACTATTTTGAATTCCATTTTTGACAGAAATAAAATCAAGTAAAATTTCAACACATCAAAATCAAGTTTCACATTACCTAAGGCAAAACTATGTATCAAATTGGAGTTCACAGTCAATTTAGAAGAGATTGTTTTGTTCATACTCCCAACATCTGATGAAAGATTCTTGCTTTCCTACAGTCAGGTAAAATATGGCAGACATCTGAATTCCTAAAAATTGATTGTATGCAGTATCCAAGACCAAGAAAGAATGATGAGAATTGAAATGTGTGTGTGTGTGTGTGTGTATATATATATATATATATATATACATATATATATGCATATATATGTATACATTTACCTAATATTCTAATGTACAATAATCTAAATTCTACTGATGGAACCACACAGTTTATTACTTTAAAAGATTTAAAGTTTTCTAAATAATATTGAAAACAGTAAACAAAGTAATTTTTTTTTCAAATTACCACAAGTTACAATTAATGTCTAAATTATCTTAATATCTAAGGGACAGCATGAAATATTGCCTAAGAGCGTAAGCTCTGACAATAGAGATCCAGGTTAAGATTCTAACTCTGCCACTGCTAAGTATTTAATATCTCTGTTCATTATATTCCCCATATTTAAAGTAAAAATAATAATGGGATAAAATTAGAGCGGCTGTTATGAGGATAAAATATGTTAATGTAGTTAAAGCACATGGATAAGCAATAATATACAAAAGGCACTCAAAATGATTCTCTACATCTAAAGTAAATAGGAAGAATGAAACAAAATAAATATTTGCAATAAATATGACAATATTTGATTACACTATTTGTTTTCAAAAATGTATTTGAAATACTTAAAATACATTAATGGAGAAAAGACATAGTTAATTCAAAAAGGAAGAAATACATTGTTCATGGAAAAAAGTAAGGTTCATGATTACACAAAGAAACATACAATGAGGATGTGGGAGCAATCTGGTTGCAACATCTGTCGCCCCATTAATCACTAGGGTTGATATGACTAATCTGGCTGGTTAGGCAGGTATCCCCTTCCTACCTCATCATTCCATGTACATGCCTCCCTAAGCTGCACTCTGGGTTGAAGAAGACAACCATCTTGACCATCTGCAATAGATGAAGATAGGTCTTCAGTCAAAAAGTATATGAGTGGCTGCGCTTCCCTGCCAGATCTTCCAAACAATCTCTCTAGAAATGTTCAATAAAAAACAATAAAAATAAAAATTTACTTTTCAAAATAGCATCTATATAAAAAAATATAAGAATACACTATGCAGGGAGTTTACATGGAAAAGGACGTTTTTGCATAATGCTGGAGGGAATATACATTTGTAATAAACATTTTAAAAATCTTTTTGCAACATCTACAATGAGAGATAAAATGTTTTCTTATGTGACCTAAAATAAGATTTTATAATTGGTTATTTTACTTTTAGATTAAAAAAGCCCTAGGCAAATGATAATGTAACATAACGTATACAATTAAATTATTGGAATTATAGGTGATCTAAAATATACAATACAGTGGAAACAGCATTAAACTGAAAAGGTTAAAATCACTTTCTACTTTTTGATTTTGTTTTATAATTATGGCTCCATTGTGTCCCAGGTACTGTGAGAACTGCAGAGTTTAGTTAACTAGAACAGATAAAACTCTGCCCCAGTGGAGCTCACAGTCTAGTGGACAAATGTAATTAAAATATTTCCAATACAGAATTATTATATTGTTTTCTTTTTATTTTTTTTTTGAGACGGAGTTTCGCTCTTGTTACCCAGGCTGGAGTGCAATGGCGCGATCTCGGCTCACCGCAATCTCCGCCTCCTGGGTTCAAGCAATTCTCCTGCCTTAGCTTCCCGAGTAGCTGAGACTATAGTCATGCGCCACCATGCCCAGTTAATTTTAGTATTTTTAGTAGAAATGGGGTTTCACCATGTTGAGCAGATGGTCTCACTTTCTTGACCTCACGATCCACCCGCCTCGGCCTCCGAAAGTGCTGGGATTATAGGCATGAGCCACAGCGCCCGGTCTTCCAATACACAATTATAATTGTTAAGTGGAATTTGGGGAGTATAGTGCAGGGAACTGGGCATTATCCAGGAGGTATTAGAGACATTTTAGTTCTAACCCGTAGTCTGTAAGAGTTAGATTTCCAGGGAAGGAGATCTTCCAAGCAAATCGAGAGATCAGTCTTTCACAAAGCCCAGAGGCATGCAAGAACATCATGTGGTCAGTGGGGCTGGAGGCTAGCTAGCACTTGAGAAGGCGAGGTGAGAAGAGTTCAAGCTGGACAATCATAAGTGGCCAGATCAGTCACAGCCTTGTCATGGAAAGTAAGGAGGTTTTTGTGTTTGCTTCTTTGTTTTATGTAATGGGAAGCCATTTGGGGATTTTACAGCATGAAGAGTGCGTTTTTTAATGAGTACTCATTCATCTTTGTTGAAAGCAAATCTAAGGCAATGATACCCATTTGTTAAATGTTGTAGTAAACAAGGGAAGAGAGAGTGACAGCTTCAATTACCTAGCATAAGTTGAAGTAGTCAGTCTCACTCATCCTCTCTGAGTCTCACTTTGATCTTCAAGCAATTAATGATGTTGAGCTACATGGACTAAAGAAACCTTTCTGATAGAAAATTTCATCCCTGAGTGTTTAGCCTATGTGCTACAATGAAAGGGGCATCCCATTTCTAGTGTGGTCATTCAGGGAGTGATGCAATAAAAATTTAACTTAACACAGCAATGAGAGTCCAGGCTGCATGCATTCGAAACAGAAAGATTAAAGCAGTCACAAGAAAAAGAAAGGAAAGCAAATAAACTGAAATGTCTGATGGGAAGTGCTTCACACAAGCATATTTGTGAAGATTCCTAGGGGAAAGGGACAAAGTGGAACACTGTGAAATTTTCATTAGAAAACCCCAAACCACATGAAAACTGCCTCCTTCCAGTTTCATGAACAAATTTCATACCAACGGGGTTTCATTCACATATGTGAGATGCTTTCCTCTTTGCTTAGGAGTTCTTCATCAAAGCAAAAAGAGGGACCTATTGTCCTGTCTTGAGAGGGTACTTTCCTCCAGGTCAACTTTCAGCTCTTTGCTCTGTGTGTGTACAGTTTAACAAGGAGAGAAGTTTTAAGTGTAGGTGTTTCGTTCTCCTATGTTACTGCATGAAAATCAGAGCAAAGATTTTTTAATAATATCTGAAAGGATATTCAAGGTTCTGTCTTTTTTAGTGGTATTGGAGACAAAACTACATTAAACTACAAACCAGGCCTTCTAATGTGTGTACCCCATCCCCAACTCTGCCCTGCTGTATTTAGGTTCTTTCTAAACAAGAGACCAATATACTTTGTTTTCACTTGGTTGTCAAAATTTCCCCATTCCAGTGATCCACTGGGACTGTCCCACTTCCTGCTTGAACAAGCTTCTTTTGCATTCTGCCCTGTTTATATTTGTTGCAGTTACAAGTATGTAGATATAAAGATGATATAGATAGATTGAGATAGAGTTATATATGAATCATAAACTTCAAGGGCCCTTTAAGAATTGAATAATCCAATATCCTCATTTTACTGTGCTGGAATGCTGTGGTATTCTTTCAATCCTGTCCTTGACCCAGAACTAAAAATGTAGAAAAGAAGTTATATACCAAGTTTCACTATATTGACTGAGGTTCCCTCCAGGACGTCTGTCCCCTGATACCATGGAGGGGCATCATCTTTGCCAGCATTATGAAGCTCATGTGTGGAAATTCAATAATATTTTCATGTATAAAATTTTCTAATTTACATATTAGTGTTTTGCTAAATTTTAGAATATACGCTGCCCCTATCTTCATAGAATTTTAACCTATGTGGTTAACATGAAATTGTTAATGAACATTCAGAAAATCTAAGTTTTTGCAAATATTATATAGATGACACTAATCTTTATATTCCTATGATAATTTATTCTTTTTCCTCTTATGGCTCCTGTAACATTTCATTACATGCCTATTTCCATTTATACTATAAGCATCTTGATGACAGGGCCCATGTATTCTTCATTTTGGTATCCCAAACTTCTGACATATATTGTGTATAGCAAATAGTAAGAGCTGAGTAAATATTTGCAGAGTGAATAGAAACTTTGAAAAAAGAAAACACTGAAAATGCAGTGTCATCAGTATTAAATAAGTGCAGTAACAGATATAATACAATGATACATATATTCAAGATTTGTGTTAAAATATCTTAATTTTAAAGCGTTTTTGCTTATTGAGTCCTGAGAGAAATTTAGAGAATGTTTTTTGCATCTTTTAATGTGGTTCAAATGTGTTTATTTAAAGCCAGGAGACAAACAAAACAGTAAAACAGATTAAGTCACTTAAATTGTATATCCTCTTATTAAAAATATTATATAGTTTTAAGAAACATTGGCTTGGACTTATCACTCCTATCTCACAAAGGAAATAATATGTCTATCTAAAATATACAAAGGGTTTCTGTGAATTTTAATTTGTATAACACAATGGTGAGCATGTTCTTTAACAAGAATTATATTATGATCATGCACTGCATAAGGACATTTCCGCCAAGGACAACCACTTGTCCGTGGTCTCATAAGATTATAATGAAGCTATATAACGGAGTAGGCTGTATCATTGAGGTTTCTGTAAGTACACTCTACAATGTTCACGCAAGGATGAAATTGCCTAATGATGCCGTTCTCAGAAGGTGTTCCCATGGTTAAGCGACGCATGACTATGCATATATTAACTTTAATTTGTACCTTTTAAACAACTCTTGATTCAAGTAAGTATGAAGAAATTATTTCAGCAGCAGAGGTATATGTATGGTGAATGCAGCTCTAGGCATAATAATAATGTTTGTCATATTGTAATTCCAAGTCTTCGTATAATGAAATCATTACTGTTGTGTAATGAAAGACAAATGCTTCAGGACTGAGGAGGCAACAATTTATTTAGCCCTGAATTTGGTTTTAAAATGAGAGGCTTTATATAAATGATTACTAAACCAGACATTAGGACTGCCTAGCATATATGGAACCATCATCTACATGCTATAAACTGGAGACAGTGAAGAGCCTCATCAGCATATCTTGGCTTAAATCTCCTCTGGATCTTTCCAGAAAAACTTATCCTTGGAAGCCTTTTCATTCAAGGCAGCATTAAAAAATCGTGTACAGTTTGCATGTATGAAAATTGTATGTTCCCTTTAGCTTTGCCCCTTCTGCTTAAGGACCATATTGAAAAATTTGAAAGCATATCTCTATAGAAATAATCTAGAAGAGCATTTCTCAGAATGCATTCTGTGTCATACCAGTTTGCTTGGATTTCTCCTATGCAAAAGAAGAAAAGGATTCTGTGATAAAAATAGTTTAGGAAAATTGGTTAGACACGTTCCTTTACTGTTAGACTTTTTAGGAGCTTTCAAATGCTATTGTGCATTTTATCTGCCTCCAAATGGGAGGAAGAGGATGAAATATTTTCTAAATTTAATGACTACAAAATCTATATTTCAACATCTTACAAAAATAGTTATTAAAATACTTAGAAAAAATTTATTTTTGTCAGAAGTGGAAGTAAAAGCAATAATCTATTAATTGAGAAAACTGAGATGAGTTCAAAGCTAAAGTCTTTGCAGAAAAAATAAATTCAAATGAGAAAAAATACTTTTATATTGATATATTTAGTGCCAGCTCAATACAATAAGATTTTTTCTCTATTCAGTATTTATTCATCTTTTCTCCCACAATTAGAACCCCCCACTTTTAATAATATCACTGTATTTACTCATTTGCTCAGTCTTACAACATACACAAACAGTGTAATTTCTACTTCTGCACCCTGCAAGGATATGGAAGCAAAGAAACTCCAGTGACAATAAGCACAACTTGCCGCTATATCTTGGTTTCTAAATACTGTTCCTCGTTAAAAGTAAAACAAAAGTACTTGAACAAATGATGTATTCCAGGGCAAGTATACAATATTTCTGGACTATCTTATTGTGCCAGAAACTATTACAATCAATCAAAAAGAAAGATTCAGGTTCAAACACACAAGAAAAGTTTGACAAATCTCTCACTGAGAAAACCTGGGAAGGTAAATCTTAAAAGTAAATAAAGTTATGAATTGTAACACACTGAGCATAAATAAATTCATATGTCACTTGTCATGATGGCTAATTTTATTGGTCAACTATACTGGTCACAGGGTGCCCAGACATATATTTGGTCAAACACAGTTTTTGTATGTGTGTGAGAACGTTTCTGGATGAGATGAACATTTAAATCAGACTAAGTAAAGTAGCGTGTCCTCCATAATATGAGCAGGTCTCAAGCAATCAATTGCAGACCTTAAGAGGACAAAAAGCCTGACTCCTCCCCCAAGGAGTAAGAGGGAACTCCTGCCTGACTGCTAGAGCTGAAACTTTTTTTTTTGTCTTTCCTGATCTTCAGCCTCACACTGAAACACCAGTTCTTGAGTCTTGAGCCGGCCAGCTTTCAGACTGGAAGTTACAGTATCAGCTTTTCTGGTTCTTAGGCCTTAGAATCCTGGAAAAGACACACGTTAATAGTAAAAACCAAGCATACAAATTCAGAAAGAAAGAAAAGCTTTTCCACAGAGTAGAATACCAATTAATAATTGTAAAAAGAACAATGAAGTTAGAAAATTTACCATTCTGCATCCATCATAATAAGAATAAATTCAAGCAAGAATGATCTTTTATAAAATGTTTCTTTCTACATTACTTACTACTTAATTCTTTGTAAGTAAAATCATGAACAATAATTATACAGCCCACTCAAATATAAAGGAATAAGTCTGTGTAGAAAAGTTTTGTTAAAGTCTGGATGCAATGTTGATGGTTTTATTATCCTGCTCCAAATATTCTAAATGTAAGGATATGACTTGGAATTTCTAGCAACATTTTGCCCAGTTACTTAAAATGTATAGCTTATTCTCTACTGCTGTCTGTAATCTTTAGAGTCATTAACTATTGTCTTGATGAATTCTGAGTGCCATATGCTCTATTCCAATTTTCTTCTTTGTATCATTTTAGCAAACTGCAGACAAAATCCAAGTATAGAATTGACTATTTTGCCTACTCTTTATGCTTTTTCTTTGTTATGGCTGTTTAGTTTAAATATTTTTTTGTTAATGATCTGATGAACAGTACTTTTATATCCATTTTAATTATTTAAAAACAGTTGGTTATAATTGATGGTTGTTAAAAAGCAATTAGAAAACCTATAAGAATAGAAATCTTATAAGAAAACTTTCTAATAGCAGTTTTATGAATTTAATGATTTTTTTCCAAATTGAACATGATTTTATAATATTGACTAGAAGGGATCATGTAACTTACACATTCTAATAAATTTCATAATATTTAGCTGACTTTGTCCTTGTAATATCCAATACCATTGTGTTTCAATAACTAAGGGCACTTTTTAATTTTTTTATATCTCTTATTTTCTCTTAGCCTCTATGAAGGGAGTGTAAGACCAGTAGATAATTTTCACTTGAGATTTAAAACTAAACTTAGTTATAGAAATAGAAATTTATTTGGTAATTTTTAGGAATATGATATATATTGAATGATATGATTCAAAACTTAATGGAGTTAGTTTCTTGATTATATAAAGATAATCAGTTGTTGGCCAGGTTCAGTGGTTCATGCCTGTAATCCCAGCACTCTGGGAGGCCAAAGCAGGAGGATCACTCGAGGTTAGGAGTTCAAGACCAACTTAGCCAAGGTGGCAAAACCCTATCTGTACTAAAAATGGCAAAAATGAACTGGGCTTGGTGGCACATGGCTGTACTCCCAGCTACTCAAGGCTGAGACATGAGAATCACTTGAACAGTGGAGGTGCAGGTTGTAGTGAACTAAGATCACACCACCGCACTTTAGCTTGGGCATCAGAGCAAGACCGTGAAAAAAAACAAAAAAAAAAACACAACAAAAAAACAGGTAATCAAGATAAAGATAATCAGCTGTTATTACAAGACATAAAGTACGAAGTAATTTTAAATAGTGCTGCCATATATATATATATATGTAAGTATGTTCAAATAAATATTGGGCCTACTTAATCGACTAAATAACAGTTATGATTAAATTAGGCAAATCAAGTTCCTGGAAAGGATAAGTAATTAAATTTGCTTTAACTTATTTTTGTATATGGAATGGCTAACCTAGAATTTTACATAAAAAATAAGCAAAATGACAATTTTCTACAAATTTAATGGCTGAATGAATAAGAATATTTGGAGAGTTTTTCCTATTGAATGTAACATTTCACAAATTAGTTTTATCCTTATGATAATTTTATTTTTATATAAATGTGAACTTTTGTATATTGACTGGCTAAGAAAATTATTGAGAGGTTTATCTTACTGAAAATAAAAACTAGAAAAAAATACATTCAAAAGAATTTAACACCACTCCTTATTTTTAACATTATACCTTTACATATTAAAATTCTATATAAAAATATTTAACCATAGTAACACTAACAGAAATTTAGGAAAATAATCTAGGGTTACTCATTTGTTTCATTCAAAATTGTCATCAAAAGCCCCGGAAGAGTTCGTGAAGGTAGCAACTATCAAATGCAGTGGAAAGAGAGGAAAGAGGTTGCTATTTTATGCAGGAGACTTTATTTTTGAGATTTCCTTGATAAAGTGATATTTGAACAGAGTCCTGATGAAAGTGGGAAGGCTAATCATAATATTATAAGGAAGTATTTTTAAGGCAGAGAAAACTGTAAGTACTAAGCCTGGTCTGTAGTGGTGTGGTGCATTTGAGAAAATTGCAAGGAAGCTAATGGCACCAAGGCAAGATGAGTAAGGAGGAAAGTGAGAATAGATTAAGTCTGGAGAGTAGTAAGAAGAGATTTCATGTAAATTTGCAGGCCATTTTAAGAATTTTGGATTTATACCTAAAAGAGATAGGAATCCAGTAGAGTAGTCCCCTCCTATCCACAGAGGATACATTCCAAGACCCCCAGTCAATGCCTGAAACCAGCGGTAGTACTGAGCATTTATTTATATACATACTCTACATATTTTTTTTTCTACACAATTTTATGGATAGATTTGTTTCTCACCGTTATTATCTTAGCACCCACAGCATGCAATATTTTTTTCTTTTATTACTGAGATCTTTCCTCTTTTCACTTAAAGGAAGTGCTTTACAACTTCTCTTTAACATACGCAAATTACCAGCATCACTAAGGTTGTGCTTTGGGGCCATTATTAAGTAAAATAGTAAAGTAAGGATTATTCGAACACAAGCACTGCTATACCATGGCAGGGGCTCTGGCAGCTCATATTGTTGTACAGGACCGAGCATAGAAAGTCAATACCAAGACAAAAGTATGCCAAATTGCAGGGTCTTTATTACTGGCGGCCACGGAGGACTGGCGTCTCTCCAACCCATGGCCCCGAAAGGAGGGTGTCAAGACCCCTTTATACCTGTAAAAATCACCTTGGGGCATGAGGAAGAGGGGCGGGGGGCGTGAGGGAGAGGGGTAGGGGGTGTGAGGGAGAGGGGCGGAGGGGGGTGGTGAGAGATTTCCGGACATTCCAGTGGATTCCTGGGTGAAGATGTGGTGAGGGGCTCTGGATATTCTGAGGGCCAGGGCCCCTTTTTGACATTCTGGTTGTTACTTAAGTGATTGACAAAAGTCAAGATTAGCATTTGTTTACACATTGTCTGGGTAAAGTGGCGATTATAGTCCTTAATTGCTCATTCACATTTGGGTTATAGAGAGCAGTTTAAACAGAAGGCTGAGGTATCATTGAGGTATACAGTTTTATGGGGTTTTTTACCATGTCACATTCCCCCCTTGTTTTATTTACAGGAATTAAATCATTGATTCCTCCAACAGGCTAGTACTGTTTGTTTGTTCTAAGGACTCATATTGAGACCTTAATATCATTAATTTTATGGAGTCTACCCTAGATTTTATGAACCTGAGCAGTTGGTTTAGGAGGCAGGGGCCAAACATGAGACCCAGTAAGAGTAGCGCCAGAGGTTCCACCAGGCCCGTGAGGGCGGAAGTGAGCCTAGGGGACCAGGAAAACATTTTTTGACAGTAACTTTCCGAAGCCTCTCAAAGTTGTTTTCTGGTTTTGAGATTCTGTGCCTCAATAGTAAAGGTTTTTGCCATTAAATGTTACATTGTGGGAGACATTACAATAGCGCCCATAAGGAGAACCTGAAAGGGTGTAATTTGGGTAATTTGGGCAGTGGTAGCAGTGCCCATACCCTTCTATGTCTCCCAGGGTTAAATGGAGTGTGGACTGGAAGCATGAAGAATTGGACAGGTAGGCCAGTAATTGGGAAGCCAACCCGGTATAAAATGGTGGTTGAGGGTTTAAACAGAGCCAATAGTCTTTTCCTAAATCTGGGTTAGATTTGAGGAGGTGGTGAGCCGAGGACAACAAGGTTAACAGGGTTGTGTCCTCTTCAAGCCGAGTTGGGGTTGTAGGGGAAGGTTGTTAAGGGGAGGTGTTGATTATCTGGATGAGGGGGCTTTGTATTTTTAAGGAGGCCTCCTGTTGCTTTATAACCTGGGCAAGGTTATATGCTGGATGGTAAAGATGTTTCCCATGTCCCACCCACTCATATATATTCCGAGACCCCAGGTTCACCCTGTTGTCCATCTACCATCTGGGGTGGTTACAGTTATCTTGAGTGGGTTACAAGACCCGATGTGGCATGGGGATGAGGGATAGTCTCGGTTAAAAGAGATGAAGAAGTCTATGTTTTTGGTATATCCTGATATAGTGGAGATAGTCTCACAACCCCAGGGGGGCAAAAGAATTCATTTAAGTTTCCACAGTTCCATCTTTTTTGTGGGGTGGATCCTGGGCACAGATATAACCCCATGGTCTGGAGTTGTTGCTCTGCTCCTAAACTGTGGCACCTGACTACACCTCCACTTGTTCTGAAATTTAGATTGGGGCCCAGGAAGACACAGAGGTCTAAGGAGAAGGTAATGGGGTTCTTTGGAATGTACTCCAGGGTTAAATTGACTAAGGTGGATCCCTTCCCAGTTAAGGAACTAACATATCCTCCAGTGGAGCCCTCGGTAAGGACCCATTGATAGTACATGGGTTCTAGGGGGGGTTGCTATAGGGATTTACAGCACAGATTAGGTTGTCGAGGGTGGTGACCTCGAACAGCACACAAGTCTTAGCTTTAGTGAGTCGGGGGATGAGTGTTTAACGCTCTATTGTCCTTCCCATGGGGCAGTCTTGATGTGGGTGTGATGGATCCAGGCCGTTAGTCCATCCACCTTGAGAGTGGTGGGTGTGGTCAGGATAACCATTTAGGGTCCCTTCCAATGGGGAGTGAGGCCCCAGGTGGCGAATCTTTTAACAATGACAAGGCCGGGAGCGGTGGCTCACGCCTGTAATCCCAGTACTTTGGGAGGCCGAGGCGGGTGGATCACAAGGTCAAGAGATGGAGACCATCCTGGTCAACATGGTGAAATTCCATCTCTACTAAAAATACAAAAAATCAGCTGGGCATGGTGGCGCATGCCTGTAATCCCAGCTACTCAGGAGGCTGAGGCAGGAGAATTGCCTGAACCCAGGAGGCGGAGGTT
>NW_016107439.1:7075118-7088613 GCF_001604975.1 Cebus imitator | reverse complement strand
AGAGTCTCCAGGCTGGAAGGGGTGTGTTGGCCGCTCTGTGAGGTCCAATGGGGTGGGACGGGTGTCCTTAATGAGCTGGTGTATCTGGGATTGAACAGACTGCAGCACCTGTAATGACTTAAGGAGTGTATAGTTATGGACTTCAGCATGCACGATATCCATGGGTCTGGGGAGTAAGGGAGGGGACTTGCCGAACATGATTTCAAAAGCGGAGAAACCTTTTTGATAGGGTGTGCATCAGACACGGAGGAGGACAAAAGGAAGCAGGCTGACCCAGTTTTCACCGGTCTCTAGGATAAACTTTGTCAGGGTTTCTTTTAAGGTCCAGTTCATTCGTTCAACTTGCCCTGAGCTCTGGGGACGATAGGCACTATGCAATTTCCAGGATACACCTAGGGCCTTGGCTAGGCTGTGAGAAATTTGTGCAGTAAAGGCAGGCCCATTGTCTGACCCCAGCATTAGAGGGAGGCCAAACCGAGGAACAAGGTCCTGTAATAGTTTTTTTTGTGACCACCAAAGCAGTCTCGGACCTAGTGGGGAAGGTCTCGGACCTATTGGGGAAGGCCTCGACCCATCCAGAGAATGTATCTATAAACACTGAAAGGTATTTATAGCCATTTGCCGGGGGTTTTATTGCAGTGAAATCTACTTCCCAGTGCTCCCCAGGGCTAGTCCCTCTGAGTCTCACTCCTACCTGGCTAGACCTGTTCCCTCCCGGGTTTACTCGGGCACACACATCACACTGAGTAGTAACTTCCTTGATAAGTTCATGTAAGTGGGGGATGTAGTATTTGGCTTTTAGCAGCTCAGTTAGTTTGGTCTGTCATAAGTGAGTGCCTGGTGTATGTCCTTAACTAGAGCCCATCCTAGAGCCTCGGGGACAACAATCCTTGTGTCTGGTAGAATCCACCATCCTGTGGAATCTTGTGTGCCCCCTTGTTCTTTAGCAAAGTTTTCTTCAACAGGTGAGTATGTAGGGGTGGAGGCCAGGGTTGGGGCCGACAGAGTCACAAGAGGAGTCAGAGGTTTTACTGGTCCCAAGGCTGCCTGTCTGGCTTGTAGATCAACCACACTGTTTCCCCTCGCCTCTAGTGAATTTCCCTTCTGGTGTCCCTTGCAGTGTATTAATGCCACTGCCTTGGGCTTCCATATAGCCTCTAGTGGGGCTAGGATTTCTTCTTTATTTTTGATGGTTTTTCCCTCTGAGGTGAGTAGCCCTCTTTCTTTATAAATGGCTCCATGTACAAGAGCTGTAGCAAAGGCATACCAGCTATCTGTGTAGATGTTTACAGTTTTTCCCTCTGTCCAGTCTAAGGCCTTTCTGAGTTCTGCCTTTTGGGCCGAGGTTCCATGTGGAAGAGGCTGGGCGCAGACAACACGCTCTAGGGTGACCACGGCTGCCCCAGCATACCTGACTCCGTTGACCATGAAATTGCTGACATCCGTATCCAGTACCTCTTCTGGATTCTGTAGGGGACATCGGTGAGGTCCGGTAGAGCTGCATGGAGGACGTTCATTGTCTGTTGGCAATCATGTATGGGCTCCTCTGGCTCGCTGTCTGGTAGCAGCGTGGCAGGGTTTAAAACTGTAGCCTTTAAACATTTTATGCGGGGCTGGTCCAAAAGTAAGGCCTGATATTGAACTATGCCGGCATTTGACATCCATTTTCCAGGAGCTCCACGGAGTAGTGATTCCACCACGTGGGGTGCCACTAAGTTTAACTCATGCCCCAAGGTTAGTTTGTCTGCCTCCTTGACTAACAGGGCTGTAGCTGCCACGGACCTCAGATAAGCTGGCCACCCAGAGGCTACGGAATCAACTCTTTTTGAAAGGTAGGTGACTGGCCAGGACCATGGTCCCAACAACTGGGTGAGCACCCCCTTAGCGACTCCGTGTTTTCAAGCACAAACAACTGGAAGGGTTTAGAGATGTCTGGCAAGGCCAAGGCTGGGGCCATAGTCAGGTCAGTCTTGAGCTTGTCAAAAGCCCGTTGCTCTATCTCTGTCCACATCAAGGGCTGATTTCCTCCGGTGCAGGCATACAGGTGCTTGTCTATCTCTGTGAATCCCAAAATCCATAGCCTGCAGTGCCCTACTGCCCCAAGGAATTCTTGAACTTGGTGTTTCATGGTGGGGGTGGGTATTTGCAGCACCACTTGGACTCGGCTAGGTGCCAGTGTCCGGTTGCCCTTCTCTATGATACAGCCCAGGTAAGCAACTTTCAGATGGCAGAGTTGGGCCTTTTTAGCTGAGACCCGGTAACCCAAAGTCTGTAGGGTCTTTAATAATGACTGGGTGGTCTCTTTACAGGCCTCCTGGGTTTTTGTAGCCAATAGTAAGTCATCCACATATTGGAGTAGGGTACACTCGGAGAACTCAGCTCTGAAGGTGGCAAGATCTTGGCTAACTGCCTCATCAAACAGAGTAGGAGAGTTTTTGAACCCCTGAGACAGTCTTGTCCAGGTGAGTTGCCCCAAAACCCCAGTATCAGTGTCAGTCCATTCAAAAGCAAATATGGGCTGGCTAACAGGGGCTAGTGGGATGCAAAAGAATGCATCCTTAAGACCTAAGACAGCATAATGGTGGTATTCCGGGCCCAAGAGACTTAGGAGGGTGTACAGATTTGGAACCATAGGGTGGACAGTTTCCACTCGTTTGTTTACCTCCCTTAAGTCCTGTACAGTCAGATAGTCCTTCATGCCTGGTTTTAAGACAGGAAGCAAGGAGGTATTCCAAGGGGACTTACAGGTAGTAAGGATCCCTCCTTTTTAGGAGTCTGGTTATATGTGGAGCAATTCCCCATCTGGCTTCCTAGAGTCTGTCTTACTAACCAACCACCCCACCTGGGATGATTGTCAACAATTACCCCTAATGCTGTTTACTGCAGAAGAAAGGGGCAGAATTAGACAGGAGGCCCATAAGGCCTAGGAGCCCTGTGAGTGCCTGGGGCCTTTCAGAAAAGGGAGGGTGTTGAGTCTTCCAATTGTATAAGTCACTAGAGGAGAAGGGGTTGTGGATGAAGAAAGGGCAGCCCTGGCTACCTCCTTCCATTGGGGGCGCCTCTCAAAGGGGTAATACTGGGGGTGGGTATGGAGCCTCATTACGGGTGTGGAGTGGGGACAAGGGCTGGCTACCAGTGCTGTCTGAAGAGGGGTGCTGAGACCCCTGTTCAGAGGGTCTAAAGTAAGGTAGAGGTAATTCTAGATCCTCTTCTGGGGTGGGGAGAATGGCCGGCACAGTAGGGGCCTTCTTTGGGCCGGCTAACGACCTGAAGTCCAGCCTGTTTTATGCAGCGAAAAAACTTTTTGCATCGCTTTAAAACAAAGCTCGCAGCCGCTGGTCCGGCTGAGAGTTCCCCACCCCTGCAGATTCCAGGTGGGGCTGGTGGCTGGCAGGGAAAAAAAAAAAAAAAACAACTTTTTTTTTTTTTTTTGCCTCACTTTAAAACGAAGCCCGCAGCCACTGGGCCAGCTGGGAGTTCCCCACCCCTGTGGCTTTTGGTCACCTTGACACAGGGACCCTATAAAGCATTAAATTTCTCTCTCCTCTTTCCTCCTTTCTTCTTGCTCTTTTTCTCTCCTCTCTCTCTCCCTATTTCTGTGGCTTTTTTCTCTTCTTTCTCCACTCTCTTCTGTCTCTTCTCTTCTCCTTTCTCCTACTTTCTCTTGGAGGGAAAAAGAAATTATATCCAACATGGGCAGAGATACTCCTGTCCTGGGGGAGAATGTGTTCCCCAGAAGGCATGTGCTGGAAACTTAATTATCAAACTCATGTTGAAGTTTAATTGTCATCTTAACACTATTAAGAGGTGAGAACTTTAAGAGGTGATTAGGCCATGAGGACTCTATCCTTGTGAATGGATTAATGCTTTTATTGCAATAATAGGTTCCTTATAAAAGGTGAAGTTTGGTCCCCTTTTCTTTCTCTCTCTCTCTCTCCTTCTCTTTGTCTTTATGGGTGCTGCAGCAAGAGCTTTGCCAGATATTGCCCACTCAGTGTTGAATTTCAGAGCCCCGATAACTGTGAGCCAATAAATTTCTAGTCATTATAAGTACCCAGTCTGGGCATTTATCTCAGTGGTATTTTTTTACAGCAGCATAAAACAAACTAATACACTTGATATTTGTGTTACGCCATCCTTGCATTGCTATAAAGAAATATCTGAGATGGCATCATTTATAAAGAATTGGCTCAGAGATTAGAAGGAAACATAATGCCAGTGTCTGCTTGGTTTCTGGGGCCACCTCAGGAATCTTCAAGCATGGTTGAAGGTGAAATAGGAGCAGGCATGTCACATGATAAGAGCAGAAACAAAAGCAGAGTAAGATGCCACACTTTACAATAACCAGATCTTGTGAGAATTCACTCACTATTGCAAGAGCAGAATAAAAGAGGATATTGCTAAACCATACAAAAGAAATTCACTCCCATAATCCAATCACCTCCCAACAGGCCCCATTTCCAATACCTGAGATTTCAATTCAACATGAGATTGGGACAGGGACAAATATCTAAACTGTATCCATGCTGTAAATATAAATTACTCAAATATAACTGCAATTAATCATTTTTCAAACATTTTTGTGCTTGTTCAGGACTAAAATTGATAAAGATTAATCTACATTGAAATCTATCTTTTAATATATAGTCAGTTCTAAGCTTTTCTTGAGAAGATAAAATACTGAAGTTTACTCAGAGATAATTTTGATTTGAATCTAAATACATAGAAAAATGTTATTTACATACTATTATTACAAATAAAATATGCCTATTAAGATTATTTAGCTTTTATACGGCACCTTATATTTCACAAGAGTTTTAAGATTACTCAAATATTTATTCTGTTTTTTTTTTTTTTAAATTTAGGACACAATCTCACTCTGATGCTCAGGCTAGAGTGCAATGGCGAAATCCCAGCTCACTACAACCTCTGCTTTCTGGGTTCAAATGATTCTCCTGCCTTTGCATCCTAAGTAGCTAGGATTACAGGAACATGCCGCCACATCTGGCTAATTTTTCTATTTTCAGTAGAGACGGGGTTTTACCATGTTGTTGGCCAGGCTGGTCTTTAACTCCTGACCTCAGGTGATCCACCCACTTCAGACTCCCATCAAATATTATTCTTAATTATATTTTAAATATTGTCATTAGGAATCAAAGGACCAAAATGTCTTAAACATGACAAGTAAAGTTCACTGAAATTTATGTAAAGGAAATTAATTGAAATAGTTTTCAAAATCTGGTTCTATTTTCTACGCTGAAACTTGTGAGCTGGTATTTCTATTCATGTCCCTAAACCACTGAGTCCCAAATCCTTTATCTCTAACGTTGATTTAATTGCCACATTACTATTAGAATAAATTAGCATGTATAGTTTTAAATGACTTATATAGTGTGCTGTGTGACTCAATCCTGCAATATTAATTTTTATTGCAATGTTAAATTTGTTAATTTACTCATGGAATATATTGGATTTACAATGTGACTGAAGACAGGCCATGCTTAGGGAAGTTTGCCATCTTTCAATACCTTCAGTGTATTTGTCCCTTTATTTCCTGACAGTCTACCAGGCTTACTGGCCTCATATGTTTCTTTATTCAAAGGCAATTTTTTTTCTTTTGGGCCCATGCACATCTCTTAGCAGAAATCATCTCTCTTTCCTCACATACTACAGGGCTAAATATCTGGGCTGGCCAAAGGGAGAGTTCAGTAATCAAAGGGAAATGGTGTTGTGGCAGAATGAGCTCTGGAATTAGATTTATAAGGTCAAATCTTTGATCCCACTTTAATACTTCTTTAAATTTCAAACAGTCATTAGTTCTTATTTCCTTATCTGTGCAATGGAGCTAGTGATACTATTGACCTATCTCTTAAAGTTGTGAAGGCCATAATAAAATAAGATCTCTAATATATCTTGTAAACAGTAAGACATTCAGATAAACTCATTTATTTTAGCAGAAGAAAGGCAGTGAATGTGTCCTAGAAACCTCTCATCATTATAAAGAGGTATATGAGTGCTTAAGAGAGGTTTTCCAAAGACAAGATCTCTCCTCTGTTACTAAATCAAGGAACTGGCATACAAAACAGCCTGCTGAAAAAGATAAATTTAGTTGGAGAAGGAATAGATTAATATCATTTTTTGAAAAACTTGATATAGGCTGTGTTTGGTGGCTTGTGCCTGTAATCCCAGCATGTTTGGAGGGCTTGGTGGGAGAATATTTTTGCATGGAAAAGATAATCTTGGAAATCTTAAACCCCAGTATTAGAGACCAACCTGGACAACACAGTGACACTTCACAAAAATAAAATAAAATAAAATAAAATAAAATAACAGAGAGAGAGAGAGAGAAACTATCTGCAACTCTTATTTTAAAAGCTATGCAAGATAAAGATGGCAATAGTAGTCATTAATTTAGTTTACAACATATTTCCAGTTCTTGTGAGTTTATTTTTTCATAGTTAGTATAGTGACAGGCAATATTTGAATGATTGCTACTCTGTCAGCCTATCTTCCTAAGTAGCTACAATGAGCAGAGTTCATAGGCAATGAAAGTGAGAAATAAATAGGTCTTGCTCAAATTTTTGGGTTGTTTGTTGGCACTGCATAACCTGGTATATCATTAATAGAACGATGCAGTTTTACAAGTGAAAATACTGAATATCAGATCAACTATATTCCTCGTTAAAGTCTAGGCAGCTTTTATATAGTAGACATTGGCTACAAGCCTAGAAAATAGATTAATTCTAAAGACTAATCTATTTTCTGTGATGCTAACCCCCACAGTGTGATTGAAGTTTGGAGGCCAACATCAATTGATATCTGATGGCTGATTTGATGTCCCTCCTCAGAAGAGATCTTAGAGAGAATGCTTGACCAGTGTAAGGACATTGCCCAGAAAAGCCTTGGGAGGGACAAGTTAGGATAAGGAGAAGGAAAACAGACTTAAAGACAAAGCAACTATTTATTCTATGAAATGAAACTAGTAAACATTAGCCAGTTGACTTCATTTCTGAAAGATCCAAATTCATTATTTTATGAAGTGGTAAGTACTACTATGTTCTAGAAACTCTTCTTTGGAAAACAATGATGAGTAACTCGCATAATGACAGGTAACTCACACGAATGAACAAAAGTTCTTGCCCTTGGGAAACCTATGTTTTGACAGAATTCAGAATTGATACAATTAATATGGAAATGCTTTATATATTCTAAGATAGAATTATTGCATAGCATAGGTAATACATTGAAGATAAAGGGATTGTTTGCCATGAAAATGTTTCTAAGAAAAGATATTCATAACTAGAATATTTGTGAAAGAAACAATAAGGAAACATATTAATTAACATTAATGAATGTGTACCATAACAAATCCTTAAAACCCTTACTATGAGGTAAGTACTAGTACTTGACAGATTTCTACCTGGAAAACATATTTTAACAGGAAAAACACTCTATACGGCAACGTAGTTACTGTAAGGCAGAAAACATGGATGCCTCTGTCCAACGTGCTGAAATGTATTTGTTTTTGACTCATTTTAACAATTCATATCATTAATTTTTCTCACCATGAAATCTAAATATTTATGTGATGCACTATGTAGGAGAGTAAGACTTTATGACTGAGCCTTTTAATTAGAAAATTGTTTATTAAGCACATTTAATGAATGGTATGCCACAATAGGTGTTTCTTGCTGTTAATGCCTAGAGCCACCAGGTATTATATGTATTAATGTCACAATAGGTTTTTTGTGCTGTGAATGTCTAGAACTACCAAGTCTTATAAAATAAATAATGTTTTTTCCTTTTAGCACCACATATTTTACACCTGAATATATTAAGTAATATTTAAAATACAAAAGTTTTATTTTAAGGCCATTTATTAAAAATCATTTCATTTGATGTACATTTACGTTGTAGAATATTACATAATATGATTACTACATTAGCAGGTGCTTCTTCATCTCTGATTCCTCTTCTACATTTTCTACTGGCTTTGGGAAACCTCTATCTAAATGTATAAGGACTTCAAAAATTAAAATAAACTCAAAAAATCTCCTGATGTTATCTCCAAAATTTGCCCCTGTTGGTCTCAAACTCCTGCGTTTAAGATTTTCAAGATTATATTTTATGTGCAAAAACACTGTCTCACCTCAGTCTCCCAAAGTGGTGGTATTACAGGCATGAACCACTGAACCCATCTTATATCACAATTTTTGAATAAATGGTACCTATATCATTTCTCCAACTAAAGTTGTCTTCTTCGGCAGCCTGCTTTCTATGATGTAAACATCTTCCATGTAACCCAAAGACCAGAGTGAATCATCAAAGAAGAAGACTTGGTCTCAGCCATGAGAAATTGGGGCTTAATCTTGCCAGGATTTTCTGATAAATGTATTGGATACCTCCCATAATTTTCACCCTGAGAGATGACAGAAAGGACCATTGGTTCTCTTTCCTCATGTGTTGAGAGTTTACTTTGACATTTTTAGCTACCAGCACTTCCAGGTTGCAACTTTGTGCATGCTAATCAGGCTGCCATCTGACTGTTTCTCACATCATTGTCCCAGAACAGAAAGCAAATGATGGAAGTCACCACATTGAGTAGAGAAACTGTCATCTTGAAGGGAATCCAAATCAGCACACAATCATTTCTTGACTCTAGGACTGGAATGAGTGACCTCAAGTATTTGAAGTTAACCTCAAGAGACATTGGTCCACCAGATAAACTGTTAAAGAAGCAGAATATTTAAAGTTCCAGAGTTGGAAAGAACTTGGAACATTCAAGGAGTTAAAGAAAGCCAGTGGACCTGGAGACCAGCAGAGGGAGGTGAAGGAGGAATATCAGGAGAGAAATAAAGGATAATTATTTGACATAGTTTTGTATTCTGTTATCAATCAAAGCAGATTTAAGTCTTTGAAAAGTGCTACACAAGATATTTTTTTTTCCTGAACCTTGATCTTGTATTTTCAGTACCCATTGCTGAATGTATAATTTTCTGCGTGTCCCAATTTAGAGTCTTGAATGTGAGGATTAGATGGCCAAGATTATTTTTTACACCCAAATGTATCATTTTGGATTATAGGATATTCAAAAGAATAGCTGCCCTTGGATCAGGAAGTCATATCTGATTTGTAATCAGCTGTGTTTAAAGAAGCCCAAGGGACAGCAGGTGCCATGATTGACATCTCTAATGTAGATGGTGCAGGGAATTTCTGAATCCTATTAACCCACTAGATAATAGAAAAATATGTTCCAAGACATTCTTACTCAGTCTTCTCTAGAATGTAGAGAAGCATTGGAATTCACTAATAAACTATCAGTGGCAAAAAACTCAAAAAATTTTTTGAGTTTGTCTATGGATAGACAAAAAAGTTATTTGAGGGTTCTATCATTGAGCACAAGGAAATGGAAAAGAAACCAAAGCACTGGAATTTAGAAAATAAGTAATAAACTATATTGTTTGTTAAACGTTTAGTTAAGAAATCTTGCTAAATCTTATATGTGAAAACCATACTAATGCACAACTCACATCACCTGCTAAGGAAAATAGAGTTGACCTGTTACTCATACTGCTGCCCTTCTGAATCTACTACAGTGTTTGTACTGAGAACACTTTTCTTTCCAGGTGTACCCAGCCTGTGAACGAGCATGGTGAGGTTCACAGCTGAGGGCCATTTCTAAGAGACCCAGTACTCCTTTCACAGGTAAATTGGCTTGAGGACTCCTCATTGACCTGACCAAACATTTCTTGGAGCTTTGCTGCAGTCACAGAATTCTCCTACCCAATTCTTTCTTCATTTCTGTCACAGGTGTTAGACATGCATCACAGTCTGAGGCTCTTCCTGTCTTCTCTGGCTGTTTCTTTCATCCTTCTCTGGCATTCCTCCTAATGAATCTCTCACATATCTCTGCATGTTGGATTCATCTTCTTGAAGAAGCCAACTATCACAAGACACATATTTCCCTGCACTTCACAGCTACATATGCATCAAGGAAAGGAGTAATTCCTTAATAGGATGACCTAGTATTTACTTCAAAGAGGACACATAAAAGGAATGAGTAAAACGTATATATTGTTCAGAACTCAGTAATATAAATGTTAAAAATATTGATTTTCTGGTGAGATGAGTTCATCTAGTTGTTCTCAATAACATCAACTGTATTTTAAAAGTTTTGGTGGCTCTTAAGTTTGATAGTTGGATCTTATGACTCCAAGTGTTTCTACTGTAATTCTTAGGGCTGAAACATGTCATGCTGTGTCTGGAAAAAGTTACCAAAAAAGCAATGAATAGCAGATGGTATTGGAAGGACTTTTGATTCAGATTTTCAAAATGAGATTCAAAATATTTGGACTGTATCCACTTGTGAGGGAACTGGGAAATAGGAACTGGAGTAATAGATTTAATGTGATTGAATAGAGTAGATGGATAGTGTGATGTTTGGCTCTAACTAAACTTTTTCCTGGTTTTATACAAATACTAAGTGTAATATATAATATGAATGCCATTAGTAGAAGCACAGTTCAGAGTTTCACAAACAAAACAAAACAAAAAAGCATTCAAAAACTTGAAAGTAGTTAAGCTACTCCTGTGTAGCTTTCAATTCCATTGAAATTCAATGTTGAACATTGAGTGAAGATATTTTATATTTATTTATAAGCATTGAAAGTTAGTTAGAAGTAATAATGGAATAATCCAGGGATTTAAAAGGAAAAAAGCTGAGTCCAAAGTTTTTGAATGTTTATATGGTTTCGGTGGCTTCTGACCACTAAAATCATTGTCAAAGAAATCAATCAGATTTCAACAAATTTGAATAGGAACAAAAACAGTAGCTAGATTCCTCAAGTACTTTGTGATTACCTCAAACATGTTAATTACTTCTAGTTTTCAGTTTATTGTAAAATTTGAAATTTGTTAAAATTGCTCTTTATTTTTATGACTGTTTAAAGTATTATTTCATTAATAGCTGTTCTCATTAATCCTGAGGGCAATTTGGCTTCAATATATTGCTTTGTTAATGTATTTTGAAATAATAGTATGCTTATGGTATTTCAGTAATTATGAAATAAAATATTATTCTAAAACAATATCATTTAGAAAAGTAATCCATTATGTTTATTTCATTTCAAATACACAGCCACAGTTCCTAATGTTTCTGTAACTTCCTTCTTGTTTTTTGTTTTTGCATTTTATGGAAGTAATCACATTTCTCTTAATGTTTTACATATCAAACTATAAAAGAAGGACGTCTACACACATACACTCAATCATGCACACACATGCATGCACACACACACACTATTAAATTTGAGGTGAATACAAAGTAAAAGAATATGTGATTTGGAGCAAAGACCAAAGGCATTGGTTTTACCACCAGCCTCATCTAGTCAAACCTCACTCTACCATTTACCAACATATGACCTGAAACACATAACTCAAGTATTAAAACCTTCAGTACTACTGGAATTCAATGAAATCATTTATTAAGCATTGCCATTACTTAATCCCATGTTGACAAGCTTTCTCTATGACATGGTTCTATTTCTCCCCTTTGCCCTCATCTCCAGCCAGGAATTTTTCAAACAATAGAATTCAATAAAAGCAGTTCATACACTTTTCTAGCTGGATGTGAAAAACATATACTGCGTAAAATTTTATTGTGTTAAAGAAAATAAAAGAGAATTAAGGTTGTATACTAAGATGGTATAAGCTTAGATATTCAACTTGGAATTAATTTTTATAAATTGCAAAAATAATATTGATTGAAAACCCCTTAGGACATGTTTCTTCAATATATTACTTGATTTGAAACGTCTTCAATAATGGTAAATTTACCTGAAAGAAATAATTAATAAATTGCTCTTTTCGAACTATTTTCCTCTAAATATTAGAAATATATTTGCATATGAGCACATTTATTACCATAATATGTTTCTAAGTCTTGAGCTAATAATTTTATTGTAAACTGCCACTGTATGAGATGTCATACTAAATATTTAGCCTGCAGAAATGGACTTCTGATAGCTCAACATTAGGAAAATTCTTTCTGAAGCTACATCTTCATGATCTCTGTGAGGTATTGCTGATCACACTCTTGGATTGCCATTCCAGAAGATCATGGTAATATGTACCCAGCAATATTCTCTGTCAGCCATGGAAGTACGTTTGTTGAATTTTATTTGATTGAGTTTTCTGTAAGAATACATTGCTTGTACACACTGATGCAACAGAGTTATAGTTTTCTTAGTTCTATTTCTTTTTATAATTTAAATTTTGTGTGAGAGATGAATCGTTTTAAACTTTATTTCTATTGTGTCCATTGAAATTATTTACTGTTCAATTTCTCCAGCTTCAGTGCCTTTTCCCCTTAACTCACATTGCTCTTGTTTTGTTGCTAATACTTTCATGTCAGTCTCAGATATTCCACAATGCCTTGTTACCACTGTGTAATTGTACAAAGTATTCTCAGATACTTCAAGTAGTTCTCTATCTAATGTTTTATCTTCCACATATTTCCAACTTTTGTTACATTAGTCATTGTTCTTTATTTTCACTTAATTTGCCAGTGCTTTTATTTTGTGAGTTTTTAAATTCTATTTTACTTTAAAAATTGTTTATCTGCGAATAGAGATAGAAAAAAAAAATAAATAAAGTGGGTCTCCTACTCTCTTATATAGTCCTTTAGCACTACATTTCTTATACCAGATGAGAGTCAATATTTTTCCACAAACCAGAAAATTCTCCAGCAGACATCAGCTGTGTGTCTCTAATCTGATTCAATTACGACACTACCTGCATATAGATAGGATAAGATCCCAAAAGTTAAGGGCTCAGTCCCACAAGACTGCCCCTAATGTCTGACGCCAGTCACAAGAAGTAATAGGTTGTCACCAGCCATAATCTGAGATTCCATTGCCCATTTCTTGGATTTTATTAATTTACTAGAGTGGTAAATTAATAAAAGAACTCAGTAAAGGTTACTTACATTTACTGATTTATTAATAAAACATAGAGATGAACAACCAAATGTAGGGGTACATAGGGCAAGATCTGGTAATGTCTGGAGTGCAGGAGCTTCTGTCCCTCTGGAGTTGGCATGCAACACCCTTCTAGCACTTGCTATGTTAACTAATCTAGAAGATCCCCGAACCTCACAGTTAGTTGGATTCAGGGAGCTAATGGATGATGGATTATTAACCGAATTTCTAGTCCTTCTTCCATCTCTGGAAAATGGAGTTAGGGATGAAAGCTCCAAGTTTATAATCATGGCTTGGTCTTTCTAGTGATGCAGACTCATGCAGGAGCACACCAAGAGTCACCCTATCAGACAAAAAGATTCTCCTATCACCCAAGAAATTCCAAGTGATTTAAGAGCTCTGTATCAGATGCTTCTAAAACTCAGGAAATTTTGAAGGTCTTAGGAGCTCTGTTGTCAAGAACCAGTTCAGATATCAAATATTAGAACAAAAGACTCAGTATCAACAGCCGAATGGAC
>NW_016107439.1:7043689-7071036 GCF_001604975.1 Cebus imitator | reverse complement strand
GTAGGTGATGGGGAGGAAGGCAGCAAATCACACTGCCACGTGTGTTCCTATGCAACAATTTTGAATGTTCTTCACATGTACCCCAAAACCTAAAATGCAATAAAATAAATGGGAAAAAAAAAAAAAGAACAAAAGACTCCTGGAAATTTTAATATTTCTCCTGGAAATATTAGAAAAAAGATTCTCCTGGATTTCAAGAAATCCAAGAGTTTCAGAAGCTCTGTACTAAAGACTCGGAGCAGAGATCGAACATTTATATTTATTATATCTTACCTGTATTTATAAATTTGACTCACATTTTATTTATCAATTTATAATGTTCTGTCTTTATATGTTTTGTTTTTCTATTTTCCATCTTTTCTCTTATTTGTTTTATTATATTATTGAATTATTCAATTTATTTTATTTCTTTTTAGTTGATAATGATAGCATTAATATTGTTAATTTGCATCATTAAATAGAACTTTCATTCCATTACTTTTAAAATTTGTTTTTCTAACATTTGTTACATGTATATACATATATGTGTGTGTGTGTGTGTGTGTGTGTGTGTGTGTGTGTGTGTTTATCTTATATTTAACTGGTATAATTGACTTTAAGTTCTCTCTGGAACCATTATTTCAATGTCACTTTTATATAATAATTATTAATTGCTTCTTATGTGATAACTCTTTCAACCCCTGGTTTTATTTATGAAGTCAATATAGAAGACAGCCATATATATATGTATATATATGTATATGAAATATATAAATGTTTATGTATATATTTATAAAAGTTACTGCCAATAATAAGTGCTCTAATGTGAATAAATGGGGCTCAATATAATGATCCTCACATTTATAGGTTACACAAAGGATGTTTCCTTTAGAGTACAATTAGGCTTAGATTGAAAAGATAGGAAGAAAAGACAAGAAATCATAAGGGAAAGAACAGTCTAGGCTAAAATAACAGATTCTTAGCTGCGAACACCTTACACTCTTTAAAATGGCTCTAGACAAACTTGTAGATGTTGGCAAGGCCAGATATTTTAGAGCTTTCTAGGAAATAAGTGCCTGATTCAATATATATTAAAAATCAAAACAGAAAATGACTCAAGCTGCTGTGTGGAGAATTGATTGCCTTGAACAAGAGTGGAGGTGGGAAAACCAGAGTATTGAGCCAATTTAGGAGTTCAGGAGAAATCATGAAAATGATATACCCTAGTTTGGAGCAGTACAGCTAGATAAATGAATTATGAAATTAGAAACAACAGATACGTGGTATATACATATGTGTTTTCCCAGGATCTTGAAAGAAATTTTTATGTCGATGTCATTAGTTAGGATAAATACCAATAGTTAGAAATGCACATTCTTTTCAGTTTGCTACCATATCTACCAATTCACCAGTCTCAGCTAGGTTGCTTCAGAAATTATATATTTAGATAACCTATTTGGCTTAGAAAGCATTTAAAGAGATGACTATAACTATTCATGTACTCATGAAGCTCACATTCATTCAGCTTAATTACAGCATTAATATTACTAATGAATCCTGGCTCCATCACTCAGAGTTTCTCAACTTGTAAAGAAAAGAAGTTGCAGCAGTTACATTTACTGTTTAACAAAGTACACCAAAACTTATTGCATGAAGCAATTACATTAACAGATTCCATTTTTGTAGATCAATAATTTAGATATAGCACAGTTAGGAAGGGTGAGATGGTTTATCCTGATTACACCATACTTGGAGCATCAGCAGGGAAAACTAAAAGTCTAGAGGTGATTTAATACCTGAAGGCAGGAGTTTTCTGAGGTCCTCTTTACTCACATGTGTAGTAGTTAATTCTAGTTGATTCTGGTTGTCCACTGAGGCCTTTGCTGGCCTAATGGCTAGAAAGCCTATGCATTACCTCTCCATGTGATCTCTGAGCATGGACTATTTTGGGCTCCCTTACAGTACACTGGCTTGGTTGCTGAACCAGGTACCTCAAGAGAATCAGGCAAATGTGTTATCTTTTATGATCTAACACTGAGATACTTATAACATTACTTCTACCAGAGTCACAAGTCTGCCAGGATTACAAAGAAGTAACGTATGTCTGACCTCTTAATGGAAGTTAGGTCAAAGTTGCATTATAAGAACACATGCATTGGGGAATATTGTTGCAACCATTTCCGGAAAAAAACAACTTACCATGCATGTAGTTTTTGTAAATAATGGAGCTCTGGAAGGATGATAAAATATACATACCTTTCAAAAAGCCAGAAATATCTTTACTTCATTGAATATATCATTTTAGTTTAACTGCTACTTTAATTTTCATCCTGATAGTTTAAGGAATGCAGGTCATGTTTGAAAACTACATCATTTAAAGACCATTAAGAAACATGCATTTTCCAGAATAGAGGAAAAAGCATTTCAGTTTTTTATTAGCTTTTCCTATAATGAATCACAAAATGAATCAGCTTTACACTAGGAAGTCAGCATGGCTCAATAAACCAATCAATGAAGTAAGGCTTGAGCATATGGTAAATATACTCTACTCTCCCCAAGATATTTTAAGCCTCATCAAAATAGTCCAAACCAGATGCATGTCTAGTTTTTTTAATTACAACTGTAAAATCCATACCAGAAATTATTTTTTTAACCCTGTGTAAGTTCTTGAAGTATATTCACATCCATTCTTGAATATCTGCTTTCCTAACTTTTCAGCTTATCAATCAGAATATATTGGAACTAGCTCTGGAAAAACTGTTTTTCATGATATTTACTGGCAAAGTTTAAGAGAATAATAAAAACATCGAATTATGACCAAAATGTATATTGATACCAATACATTCTTCTTCTAATGTACGCTCAGTGGAATAGAATACAAAAAAGAAAGGTTACAAGAAGCACATTCAACTCACCATGCCTGTCAGTTAATAATAATTTGCTGCAGGCAAGTCATCTAAGTGCTTATCTCCATTTGCTTCTTTTAATATTTGCAGTAAGCCTATACAGTATCTTAAATGAACAGAGTTTTTGATTGTTTGTTTGTTTTATTCATCAAGACAAGAAATTCTGGGATACACAGCCTAAGGCATATATGAAAATTTTGAAGTGGATAAATAACCTTTCCATACATTTGCTTTCCCAGATTTTGTGTCCGAAGAACAGAGAAGAAGGATAAGACCAAAAGCTAAAATTCTAAAGACTGATATTAAACATCAGCCTGGTATATTTCTTAAGAAAAAAAAGGCTTAAGAGAAAGACCATGCAGACACTTTCTAACATCTTGTTAATGAGACCTGGATCATACAATCATCCTTAGACTATATAAAAATTTCCTCCTCTCCACAGTCCCTGGCAATGGCCATACAGAAGACACTTTTTATTCCTTTGCCTCTATAGGAGAGAAAGGCTGGGGGCTGTGTATATGTTTGTTAGCACCTCACAGTGTCTGCTGCACATCCTCTGTGGTCAGGGCTGTTATTCTTATTCATGTTTTACAGTTGAGTGGATTGTGCCTTGGAGAGCTTAAATCATTTGTCCAGAGTTATGTGGTCAGTTACTAATGGAGCTGGGCTAGAAACTGGGCTTGTGAATTCAGAGTCATATTTTCAACTCATACACAGTATTGCTTTTTATTACAGTCCTGGATCCAAAAGTCATCCTTACAAGAAATCTCACTTTGTAAGCTTTTCCCCTCACATAAATATCAGGGAGAGATGCTAATTATTTTGGAGTATCTTCAAGATGCCAAATGTTTCCCTAAATGTTATCTTTATTAAATCATCTAAAATATATATCAGCTTCAATTTTTAGATTAAAAGAGAGCAAAGTTTGGAAGTTTAATTTGTTCATGGTCACACAAAATAAAGGGAGAGTTAGGATTTAGTTCTAACTGCATAATTCCAAAGTTGCCTCCCTTTTTTGCTATACAACAATGCTTGAAAATTTTTTTAACTCTAATGACTATTCCTGAGTCTATCCATCTATATCAAGTCTTCAAAGAAGTGATTTAAGTATAATGTATTCTACTTGTAATGAAAACACATAACACTGATCATCTTAACCAATTTCAAGTATACATTTCAGTAGCATTAACTATACTCACAATGTTGTGTAAAAGATCTGTAAAAGTTTTTCATCTTAAAACTGAAAACTCTATGTTAATTGAATAATTCCCCATTTCCACCTCCCCACAGTCCCTGGCAATGACCATTCATTCTTTGTTTGTTATGAGTTTGACTACTTTAGATATCTCATATAAGTGCAAGCATGAATAATTTGTTTTTTCATGACTGACTTGTTTCACTCAGCTTATTAACATTGATGCATATTATAACATGTGACAGAATTTCTTTCTTTTTTAGTACCAAATAATATTCTGTTGCAAGTACTTACAATACTTTCTTTATTCATACACTCCTACAGACATTTGGATTGCTTCCACCTCATGGATATTGTGAATAATACTGCTATGAACATAGGCATGCGAATATTTCTTTGAGATCTTGCTTTTACTTCTTTTGAATATATATGGGATTGCTGGAGAATTGTAGAAGTAATTTTAGTGAATTATGTAATTTAAAACTTTAAACCTGTAGACTCTGCTGAGGCTGAAAAATGATGGCAGATGGGAGGCAGGATTAGATTGCAGCTCAGGACAGAGTGGTGTATCGAGGCTTACATTGTGGATTTTAGCTCCAGATCAACTGCAAGAACAAACCAGAAATCCTTAGAGGACTCACAGACCCTCTGAAGGAAGCAGGCTGCTCCTGCAGGACCCAGGAGACAGCCCAAATACCATGAGTACCCCAACAGTGGAAGTGGGAAGGGAAACCCTCTTCTCCCAAACACATGCCCCCTCTGAAGAAACTGAAGGTCTGTTTGTGGGGGACGTTTCAGACCTTACCTAGAGAGGAGTCAATTTAGAGACCTGAGTGAAATACAGGGGTAGAGGAAGCAGCAGAACAGCACTGGGAGCTCACTGGCTCCCCTAGCAGTCCATTCCTGCCTGGCATCACAGGGATCCATCAGGCGAGTGGCCAGAGGAGTAAGGGGGTAAAACTCCAAAGGGATAAGGAGCAAAAATTACTTCTAGAATTGTCCAGTAATCCCGGGATTGAATTGAAAGCAGGGTCTCAAAGAAATATTTGCATTTCCATGTTCATTTCAGTATTATTCACAATATCCATGAGGTAGAAGCAATCCAAATATCCTACCTGAGTTCTGTTGAACTTTGTAACAGTTTGAATGGGGTGAGAAGCCTTCTGGCCAGAACTCAGGGGAGGACCCAAATCTACTGTGCAGACTCCACAGGCAGGGGAAGAACCAAGCCCTTTTGCAGGTGGGAAGCAGGTAGCCTGTGGCAAGTTTTCAGCCCCTCTCGCCCAATGTCTGGAAATAGACTTGGTGTGTTAAGGGATAGGTCACGGTGGGAGTGAGACTGGCCCTTTGGTTTGTGTGGGAGCTGAGTGAGGCCTGTGACTGCCAGCTTTCCCCTACTTCCCTGATAACTTGCATGGCTCAGCAGAGGCAGCTATATCCTCCTAGCTACACAACTCCAGTGACACGAGAGTCTCACCCCCCATCCCTCACAGCAGCCACAGCAAGGTGTGCCCAAGGAGAGTGTAAGCTCAGACATACCTAGCCCTACCCCCACCTGATAGTCCTTTTCTACCCACCTTAGTAACAGAAGACAAAGGGCATATAACAGTGGGAGTTCTGGGGCCCCACCCACCACCAGTTTCTTTTCATACTACCACAGCTGATGCTCCTGGAAAAGTACCAACTCCCAGCAGGGGGCTACCAGCACAAAAATAGCACATTAAACCACCAAAGCTAAGAACTCTCATGGAATTCATTGCACCCTCTGCCACCTCCACTGTAACACATGCTGGTATTCATGGCTGAGAGACCCACAGATGGAACACATCACAAAATTCTGTGCAGACAACCTTCAGTACCAGCTCACAGCTGGGTAAATTCCCTGGGTGGCTAGACTCAGAAGACAGAAAATAATCACAGCAATTTGGCTCATAGGAAGCCACATCCACAGGAAAATGGGGAGAGTATTACATCAAGAGAACACCTAGTGAGACAAAAGAATCTGAACAACAGCCTTCAGCCCTAGACCTTCCCTCTGACAGCTTACCCAAAATGAGAATAAACCAGAAAACCAACCCTGGTAATATGACAAAACAAGGGTCTTCAACATCTCCCAAAATTCATAGTAGTTCACTAGCCATGGATTCAAACCCAGAAGAAATCCATGATTTACCTGAAAAAGAGTTTAGGAAGTTAGTTATTAAGCTAATCAGGGAGGCACCAACAAAAGGCAAAGCCCAATGCAAGGAAACAACAACAACAACAACAAAAAACAATACAAGAAGTAAAGAGAGAAATATTTATTCAAGGAAATAGATAGCTTAAAGAAAAAACAATAAAATATTCAGGACACTTTGGACACACTTTTAGAAATGTGAAATGCTCTGGAAAGTCTCAGCGATAGAATTGAACAAGCAGAAAAAAGAAATTCAGAGCTCAAAGGCAAGTTCTTAGAATTAACCCAATCCAAAAAAAAAAAAAAAAAAAAAAAGAAAAAAAAAGAAAAAAAAAAAGAAAATATGAACAAAGCCTCCAAGAAGTATGGGATTATACTAAATGACCAAACCTAAGAGACAGCAGCCACTGGCCCTCACCAGCCAGTGAGATTTGCATTTATTCAGTAAAGTTTAATTGACAAAGGCTTGAGTCAACACCGCTAGAGGTTAAAGGTTAAAGGACAGGTTTCAAAGCCCAAAGCAAATACCACTAGTGGGTGATATCCCTGGTTGACTTCCCACCGAGAGGACCATCTGGCTCAAAGTTTAGTTTTAGGACCACATGAGTAAATAAATCATTCAGATAAACTCCCCCACATACCTAGCTATTTGCTTTTCTCATAACTAAATGTAAAGGGGATTTAGGCTGCTTTCAGCCAAGAACTATAGAAAAACCCTTAGGCCTTACAAAATGTTGTGAGGTTATGTTCTATAACTTTCTCTGATATTTTTCCCCTAATATTTTTGCCACACCCTGAGTGAATTACCATAAATGAGGAAGAAGATAATTCTAAAAGCTTGGAAAACATATTTTGGGGAATAATTGAGGAAAACGTTTCCAGTCTTGCTAGAGAACTAGACATCCGGGACTCCGTGTTTGGATCCCCTTCCATAAACAATCCCTTCGTGGAAGCTGTTTTTCTCTCTCTTGGATTTTTCCCTCTGGAGCCCCCTTCCACACTCTCTCATGGAAGCCTGTCTTCCACTCATCAACTCCATCTCTATCTCTATTCCCTTCCACTCAGTGTGGAAGCTGCTTTCCTCTCCTGGATTCTATCTTTCTGGATTTGCCCACTCAATGTGAGAGTTGGCTGTTTCTTTCTCCCTCCTTCTCCTGTTTCTCTCTCTCTTTAAATAAATAATTTTCTACCAAAAAAAAAAAAGGAGCTAGACATCCAAATACAAGAAGCACAAAGAACACCTGGAAAATTCATTATAAAAAAATATCATCTCCTAGGCGCATTGTCATCAGGTTATCCAAAGTTAAGATAAAGAAAAGACTCCTAAGAGCTCTAAGTCAGAAGCACCAGGTAACCTATAAAGGAAAATCTATCAGATTAACAGCAGTTTTCTCAGCAGAAACCCTACAAGCTAGAAGGGATTGGGGTCCTATCTTCAGCCTCCTCAAACATAACAATGATCAGCAAAGAATGTTGTATCCAGTGAACCTAAGCATCATATATGAAGGAAAGATACAGTCTTTTTCAGGCAAACAAATGCTGAGAGAATTTGCCATTACCAAGCTACCACTATAAGAACTGCTAAAAGAAGCTCTAAATCTTGAGACAAATCTTAGAAGCACATCAGAAAAGAATCTCTTTAAAGCATAAATCACACAGGACCTATGAAACAAAAACACAAGTTAAAAAGCACACAGGACCTATAAAACTAAAACACAAGTTAAAAAGCAAAAATAAGCAAAAAATGTACACAGGCAACAAAGAGTACAGTGAAATGCAATACCTTACATTTCAATATTACTATTTAATGTAAATGGCCTAAATGCTCCACTTAAAACATACAGAACTGCAGAATGGATAACTCATCAACTAACTACCTGCAGGCTGCAGGAGACTCACCTAACACATAAGGACTCACATAAACTTAAAGTAAAGGGGTTGAGAAGGGCATTTCATGCAAATGAATATCAAAAGGGAGCAGAGTAGATATTCTTATTTCAGAAAGAACAAATTTTCAAGCAACAGCAGTTAAAAGAGACAAAGAGGGACATTATATAATGGTTAAAAAATCTTGTCCAACAGGAAAATATCACAATTCTAAACATGTATGCACCTAACACCAGAGCTCCCAAATTTATAAAACAATTACTAATAGACCTAAGAAATGAGATAGATAGCAACACAATAATAGAGGGGACTTCAATACTCCATTGAAAGCACTAGACAGATCATCAAGGCAGAAAGTAAACAAAGAAACAATGGATTTAAACTATACCTTACAACAAATATATTTAACAGATATATGCAGAACATTTCATTCAACAACTGCAGAGCACACATTCTATTCAACCACACATGGGACTTTCATCAAGATAGAAGATATGATAGGCCACAAAACAAGCCTCAGTGATTTTAAGAAAAATGAAATTATATCAAGCCATCTCTCAGACCACAGTGGAATTAAACTAGAAATCAACTCTAAAGGAACCTTCAAAATCATGCAAATGCATGGAAATTAAATAACTTGCTTCTGAATGGTCATTGGGTAAAAACAAAATCAAGACAGAAATTTCAAAGTTCTTTGAACTCCCAGCACTTTGGGAAGCCAAGGTGAGTGGGTAACCTGAAGTCGAGAGTTTGAGACCAGTTTAGTCAATATGGTGAAACCCTGTCTTTACTAAAAATACAAAAACTTAGCCTGGTGTGGTGGCAGGTGTCTATAATCCCAGTTACTTAGGAGACTCAGGCAGGAGAATCACTTGAATGTAGGAGGGGAGGCTGCAGTGAGCTAAGATTGAGCCACTGCATCCCAGCCTGGGCACAACAGAGTGAAACTCCAAAAAACAAAAAAACAAAACAAAAAAACTTCTGGGATACAGCAAAGGTTGTGTTAAGAAGAAAGTTCATAGCCCTACACACCTACATAAATAAGACTGAAAAAACACAAACTGACATTCTAAGGTCACACCACAAGGAACTAGAGAAACAAGAAGAAACCAAACCCAAACAAAGCAGAAGAGAGGAAATAACCAAGATCAGAGCAGAACTAAATGAAATTGAAACAAAACAAAATACGAAAGATAAATCAACCAAAAACCTTGTTCTTTGAAAACATAAATAAGATTGAAAGATCATTGGCAAGATTACTCAAGAAAAGAATAGAGAAAATGCAAATACCTCACTAAGAAACGAAACAGGAGATATTACACTGACACAACTGAAATATAAAAGATCATTCAAGGCTGGTATGAACACCTTACGCACATAAACTAGAAAAGGTAGAAGAGATGGATAAATTCCTTGAAAAATACAACTCTCCTAGCTTAAATCAGAAAGAATCAGATACCCTGTACAGACAAATAACAAGCAGCAAGATTGAAATGGTACTTTAAAATTTACTAACAAAAAATGTCCAGGAACAGACAGATTCACAGCAGGATTCTACAAGATATTCAAAGAATAATTGGTACCAATCCTTTTGACACTATTCCACAAGACAAAGAAAGAAAGAAGGAACTCTCCCTAATTCATTCTATGAAGCCAGCATCACCATAATACCCAACCAGGGAAGGGCACAACAAAAAAAGAAAACTACAGACAGATATCCTTGATAAACATAGATGCTAACATCTTTAACAAAACATAAGCTAACCAACTCCAACAACGTATCAAAAAGATAATCCACCGTGATCAAGTGGGTTTCATACCAGGGATGCAGGGGTGGTTTAACACACACAAATAAATCAATGTGATATACCACATAAACAGAATTTAAACAAATCACATAATCATCTTCATAGATGAAAAAAAAGCTTTAGAGAAAATTAAGTGTCCTTTTATGATAAAAACTCTCAGCAAAATCAGCATACCAGGGACATACCTTAATGTAATAAAAGCCATCTATGACAAACAAACGGCCAACATAGTAGTGAATGGGGAAAGGTTTAAAGCATTCCCTCTGAAAACTAGAACAAGACAAAGATGCCTGTGCTCACCATTCCCCTTCAACATAGTGATGGAGTCCTATTGAAAACCCTAAAGACTCCTCCAAAAAGCTCCTAGAACTGATAAAAGGATTCAGCAATGTTTCCAGAGATTAATGTACATAAATCAGGAGCCCTTCTCTATACCAAGAGTGACCAAGTGTATAATCAAATCAAGAACTCAACCCCTTTTACAACAGCTGCAAAAAAAAAATATTTAGGAATATACCTAACCAAGGAATCAAAAGACCTTTACAAGGAAAACCACAAACACTGTGGAAAGACATCATAGATGACACAAACAAATGGAAACACATCCCATGCCCATGGATGTGTAGAAACAGTATTGTGAAAATGACCATACTGCCAAAAGCAATCTACAAATTCAATGTAGTCCCCATCAAAATACTACCATCAGTCTTCACAGAATTAGGACCAACAATTCTAAAATTTATATGAACCAAGAAAGAACCTGCATGTAGAAAGCAAGACTAAGCAAAAAGAAGAAACCTGGAGGTATCACATCACCTGATTTCAAACTATACTATAAGACATGATAACTAAAACAGCATGGTACTTGTATTAAAATAGGCACAAAGACCAATGGAACAGAATAGAGAACCCAGAAATAAGCCCAAATACTTACAGCCAACTGACCTTTGATAAAGCAAACAAAAACATAAAGTTTGGAAAGACACTCTTTTCAGCAAATGGTGCTGAAATAATTGGCTAGCCACATGTAGGTGAGTAAATCTGGATCCTCAACTCTCGCCTTATACAAAACTCAACTCAAGATGAATTAAGGAATTAAATTGAAGACAACATTGGAAAAAGCCTTCTAGACATTAGCTTAACCAAGGATTTCATGACCAAGAACCCAAAAGCAAATGCAATAAAAACACAGACAAAAAGCTGGGAACTAATTAGAGTTTTTACACAGTAAAAGGAATAGTTAGCAAAGTAAACAGACAAGCCACAGAGTAGGAGAAGATCTTTGCAATGTATACATCTGACAAAGGACTAGTATCCAGAATTTTCAATAAATTCAAACAAATCAGTAAGAAAATAAACAGTTCCAAAAAGAGTGGGCTAAGGATATGAATAGACATTTCTCACAATAAGATAAACAAATGGCCAACAAACGTATGAAAAAATTGTCAACATCACTAATGATCAGGGAAATGCAAATCAAAACCGCAATGTGATACCATTTGACTCCTGCAAGAATGGCCATAATAAAATAAATAAATAAATAAATAAACGGTAAATGTTGACATGGATGTGGCGATCAGGGTACATTTCTACACTGCAGGTGGGAATGTAGTGTGGAGATTTCTTAAAGAACTAAAAGTAGAACAATCATTTGATCCAGCAATTCCACTACTGGGTATCTACACAGAGGAAAAGAAGTTATTATTCAGAAAAGATATTTGCACATGCATGTTTATAGCAGCACAATTCACAATAGCAAAGTCTGGTAACCAACCCAAATTCCCATCAATCAACAAGTGATAAAAAAAGCTGTGATATATATATGATGGACTACTACTCAGCCATAAAGATGAATGAACAGCATTTTCAGTGACCTGAATGAGACTGGAGACTTTTTTTTTCTGAGAAGGAGTCTCCCTCTGTCTCCCAGGCTGGAGTGCAGTGGCATGATCTTAGCTCACTGCAACCTCCGCCTCCTGGGTTCAAGTGATTCTCCTGCCTCAGCCTCCCAAGTAGCTGGGACTACAGGTCCCTGCCAACATGCCTGGCTAATTTTTTTGTATTTTTAGTAGAGACAGGGTTTCACCATGTTGACCAGGTTGGTCTCCATCTCCTTACCTCACGATCTGCCCGCCTCGGCCTCCCAATGTGCTGGGATCATAGGTGTGAGCCACTGCGCCTGGCCCTTGGAGACTATTATTCTAAGTGAAGTCACTCAGGAATGGAAAATCAAACATTCTATGTTCTCACTAACATGCAGAAGCTAAGCTATGCGGATGCAAAGGCATAAGAATGATACAATGGACTTTGGGGACTTGGGGTAAGAGTAGTAGGGCAAGGGTTAATAGGCCGATATGGTGCAGTGTATACTGCTAGGGTAGTGGGTGCACCAAAATCTCACAAATCACCGCTAAAGAAGTTACTCATGCAACCAAATACCACCTGTATCCCAACAACTTATGGAAAAATAAATATAAAGAAATAGATCTGTAGACTCAGTTTAGCGATTGCCTGTTTGTCTCCACTTCATCCCTGCAATCTTGTGCGTGGACATGTAACATGTGGGCTTTGATTTTCCAGTTATATGGATTCAAGTAAATAATCTTGTTTCTCTGATTTTTCAGACCCTTAATTAAATACTCTGTTTTCAGTCTCATCCTGGACAAGTGTATTGTGCTGATTCTGTACTCCAATGTTAGTGACCATGACAAAATATGTTTACAATAATGCTTCAGGGCTTAGTCAGGGTATGTGGGGCCTGGATTCACAGAGAGGCAATCTGGCAGAGTACTCATGAGAATAGGCTCAGGCTGGCATGCCTGGGTTAAATCCAGTTGTACCACTCGCTATCTCTGTGTCCTTGGGCAGGCATGTCAAATATTCTGTGGCTCAGATTTCTTCTGTCAAAATAATAATAGCAACTATTTCTTAGGGATGTTGTAAGGATGAAACTGATTATTGTAAATATATTTCTTAGGGCACTGCCACATATTTATTCAGCACTGGCTATTATATTTTCTTATTGCAATATTAATTTTTATATTCTCAGTTTTTATTCTCAAAGCCCATTCCCTCTCATAAGTCCTCATAGAAAAACATGTCTAACATGTCTCCTATTCCCACTATAGTTCAATGTGTAGCTTTCAATTTCATGTATTACAGTTATTTGTTAAAAGTGGTCAAATTCAATTTAAACTACAGTGTGCTCATGTGGTAGGTAAATGTTCAATTGCAGGGCCAATCAATATTATCAATACATTTTGGTAGATGCCCAATTATGTTACTATAAATAATTTCAGGCACACAGTAAAAACTCAGTATATAAAATTTACTCTATAACGATTAATGATTCTTCTCTCACTTGACTGTCTGTGTACGCATGCTTCCTTAGGAAAAATCAAATAAATATGCACCAAAGTGAGAAATGAGTTGTATTAAATTTATACTGAAATACATAGTCATCTTTGTAATTCAAGAACTTTTCATAAACTGTTTTATAAAATGCATCAACAGAAGTAAAAATTAAAAAGGATTCTTCTGTATTTATCGCCTATGATAGATCAGGTGTAGGAAAGTATTCATCAAAGTAAAAGTACCAGTGGGAACAAAAGCCAACCTTTCAAGAAATGATCTGTCTATAGTGTTTGATCCAGTATCTATACACATAAAACCAGCTGCAAGATAAGCAAAACAATTCAAAGCAGTTGCTACAACTTCAAATGAAATTGGTTGCTTCCAATAAGACTTCCTTTTATAAATAGAAAAAGATTACTGTGAGGCAATAAGTTCATATTCCTTTAAATTAGTGCCTAAACGTAATGTAGGTAGCTTGCCAAGCACTCCTTGGTGAAATATTGGCTAAGTGGTGTTTAGAAAGTCTGGCAGAGTGGGTAGTGATTATGGGTGATAGATACTGTCAAGAACTTAAGACAATAAGGAACTCATGGGGTCAGAGTTCTTTTCTAGGAAGAATACCTCTTTCAAAGAGTTTTCTGTCTAAAACACTACAGAATGCTCAAATACAGATTTAAAAATAAGGAATACTGCCTTTGAGACTCTGAAGAAAGAGGATAAAGGAGCATTAAAATTAAAATAATCACTTTTTATACTCTAGAATATTCTCTTACTTACCACCATACCATCACTTAAATTGCTTACTCCTAATAATCTTTTACATCTCAGATTGGCTTCTGATCAGTTAAGCCTGAATTATGTTCACCTATATGACCCTCAGTTTAGTTCTTCAACATAGTTTGTATCAGATTGTTCACAATTATCTGATTATTATTTGCTTTTTTTTCATTTGATTCTAAATTACATAGCCAGAAACTATGTCATTTTTATTGTTATACTCCTAGCAAGAAAGGAACAGTCAAGAAGACCATGACCTTGTCGTGGTCCAGGTTTTTTTTTCCTCCTTTAAATTGTCAAAGAAAGGTATGCAGTGTAGACCAAAATATATATTCTTGGCTAACAGAAACTTTGGCAACACATGTAAATTTAAGAAATCTAGTAAATTAGTTTTTGGCTCTTACAACAAACATATGTCTCAAAATTTACTACACCAATGTGCCAAAAATTTTATTTGCCCGTATCAGAAAATACAGAGCCAGAGGGAAAAAGAACAGTCTTCTTTGATACACTGGTCAAGCTTGCCAAGTCATCTGGTTAAGCCACGGCTGTTGGACCGTGTAACATTAGGCAGAGAATTGAGATTTGCTAGGGATCCCTATAGCTGTTGTTTTTCATGAAGGAAGAAAGTATGTATGTGACCATAAAGTGCACTAACTTTATTCTGTTTTGAATTCTAGTAATATCCTCACTTAGTAATGCCCTAAGTATTTCCATTTTCCCCTCCAAATCTTCTCTCCACCCTTCTGACCTCTACACTGTGTCACAGAAAACAGATGTATGGCTTAGATCAATGGCCCCCTTGCCATCTGGTCTCTGCTTAGGGTGTGCCAGTGGAGATGACTAGCAGAAGAGAATAGGGAGGAAGGGAAATCACGCCACTGGATTATTTGTTCCATAGGTTCCCTCCAGCAGTGTTGTCACAACTGCCTGTGTCTGTCCTTTAACTGATGAAGGCCACACTTCCTGTCAGATTTTTTTTTGCACACAGTAATTCTTTTTCTCTTTCTTTCTTTCTTTCTTTCTTTCTTTCTTTCTTTCTTTCTTTCTTTCTTTCTTTCTTTCTTTCTTTCTTTCTTTCTTTCTTTCTTTCTTTCTNTCTTTCTTTCTTTCTTTCTTTCTTTCTTTCTTTCTTTTGAGATGGAGTCTCGCTGGCCTATTTAGAATGCAGTGCTGCAGTGGTGCAATCTTGGCTCACTGCAACGTCCACCTTTGGGGCTCAAGCAATTCTCCTGACTCAGTCTCCAGAGTAGCTGGGACCAGAGGTGTGTACCACCATGCCCCTGGCTAATTTTTGTTTTTTCGTATTTTGCATTTTTGCAGAAGCAAAGCTTCACCATGTGGACCACATAGCAATTTTATAGCTTTTTACAACGATTCCCACTTCTTGGTCCTTTATCTTTACATCCTCCTTTGGTATATATTTTTTAAAAAACTACTCTTTATGACTATTTTAAATATAAATTTAAATATTGAAATCTACACACTGAAATGCAGAAGGAAAGCACATGAGTAATGTACAAAGTGAATTAAATATTTATTCTGAAGAAATTATTCATAAAGCGTTGCTTGGGTTTTAGTGCTGCAAAAAATATTGTTAAAAGCAGGATTTCATATTGACACAAGCAATTTTAATGGGAAAACATACCTTATGCTGCCTCAAGAGGGAAAACATTAAAATTACTTTAATATTTGCTTTTCTTACTTTTATTTTACTTAAAGCATCTTGTTTCAATTTTAGTGGTGACAACAACCTCTCTAGATTAACCTACTATATCTACTTCAAACAGTATTAAACTAATTATGAAGAGGCATGTATTTTCATTAATGAAACATTTATAATAATTTTCATAGATTTTAAAAAAGAGGGCATAGCTTTGATTAATGTCTCTTTGAGAGAAGTTAAGAGGATGAAGTACAGTGGAGAACAACTAATTGCATTACTTCACATCTTCAATGAAGATATTTTACTTTTAAAATTAAAAATATATTAAAAATGTACTTTAAATATGTGGCACTTTTTAATTAGAACCGTAAAATTTTTCTAAAACAATAGTTGGCAAGGTTTTTCTCTGCAAAGTGCCGAGTAAATATTTAGACTTTATGCGACATTTAATTTCTGTTGAAACTACTCAGCTCTGTTGCTATAGCAAAAAAAGCAGCCATAGACAACAGCAAATGAACAGAATGATTGCGTCCCAAGTCACTGTGATGGCCATAGTTTGCCAACAGCTTTCTTAAAAAGTGAGTTCTCTATATTTTGATTGAATATCAGGAGTAATTTTTAAAAACATATCTAGTATATGTTTAAAATATTTCACCTGAAATGAAGTCCACTTTGGAAATAAGGGATGGAAAGAGAATGCTATTATACAATTACTAAATAATGTAGATTTTTTGTGCTTTAAACAAATGGAGTGGGTTGTTTTTCAGTTCTTCACTTCTCTTCTGTGAAGGAAAGAAGTTCTAGTGTTGGAATAAGTGCAGTCACTACCACCAGAGTCTTTCCACCTAAATGAAAGAGAAGGTCTTTACAGTTATAGGCACCTAAATTTAATTTTAGGTTGCAGGTATATGAGCTTGCAGAATATATCTACTATACTGAGCCTTGGTATTTTCACCTGTTAAATACAGTTCTCTGCTTTGAAAACTAAGTTATTAATATATAATGTATTTATAGTCCCAGACACATCTCAGGTACTCTGGAAACAGCAGTCATCCCCTGCCTTCTTCACCTTTATGAAAATAGCATATCTGTTATTTTGGACCTGAGAGAAGAATCACAAAATTTTTAAAAAATATTGTACTGTGGTAGCAGGGAAGGGAGAACTAAGAGGATGAAGCAGAAAATACCTTATCTCCTGATTTTCTGACTTTTAATTTTCTTCAGTAACTGTTCCTTCATGTGGAATAGAATTTTCTATAACATGGGGTAGCTGGAGTGGTCTAGGTATTAATCCTAACTAATATATATTGCTCTCACTGGCACACCTACTGAAGAATATCTGGTTGTTTAAATCGGGGTAAAATCGCAAATTGTTAGAATAATCCAGACATTCATAGACCAGTGAAAATCATGCATAAGCTTCAATTATGTTTACCTAACCTTTTCAAGTTAAATTACTTTTCAAAAGTCTCAATCAAGGAGAAAGTTTTTAAGGTACTTAATTGAAAAAAAAATGTGAAATTACATAGGTAATTTAAGAAACTGTGTCAAGAAAGACACAGTTTAAGAGAATGTAAATATTTATTTTATAACAAGTTACTGGGTTTATTTTTGTACTAAGGATCATGAGAGTAAACAACACTTTGAAAAATTGAGATACTTTGCCACAAACTTACAAATATTCCTCAAAACAATGAGGCAGTAGCAGAATAACAGAAGCCATTATAATCACAAGCCATAAAACTTTATTATAGGAAATGACTATATACACTCAATGGTTGCAAATAAGTGTTATTACAATGAAGGATTGAAAACCAAACTATTTCCATTTAGGTAAATAATGTCTTAAAAGTCCACTAATTAGCCCTTTTTGCTTAAATGCATTTCAGTTACCACAGCTTTTACCATCAGACACTCAAAGGGTCCAAGTATGTTTCAGCTTCCAGCAATAACAGTTATTTTATTTATTCTGACAGAAATATTTCAGAAATTGTTTGAGGATCAGAAATTAGCTTTCTCGATTTTTCTCTTCACACAGTAGACTATTTCTACCCAAAATTGTCATTTCTTATGCTCTTTGTTCAAATATATATATGTATATAATATTTTCCAGGGAGAAAACTGGAAAAGTTTATTTGAATAGAAAACCCGTTTAGTGAGGAACATTAAAAAAAATAAGAACCTGGACAGATCACTTTATGATTTACATTTCAGATTATTTTTTCTTCATCCTTTATGTGTGAAAAATAAATCAATAAAAAAATAAGCATTTGATAAAAATGGAACAGGAAACAAGATTGCATAACATCTAGAATTTTCTTGTAGTGTCTTTGTGCCCATCTACATGCAAACAAGTATCTATTACAGGATCCCTTCCACCCAACACACCATGTGTCTCAGTAATGTTGTCTGTTGGTCAAAGCTTAATGTCTTTCTTTCTATTTGGGGCTATCTTTCCCTCTCTCCACTGAAGACTTCTGTCATAAGAGTACTGATTTCATCCTCATATTATCCACCATAAACCTATATTATTAACTGGCTTGTTATACTCCAAACCATCACACACCAACAAGAAGAAACTTCTGCAGAAATTTTAATAATGTCTCTTTTGTACTAAGGAACTCTGTGAACTCTTTATGACTTCGTAATTTTACCTAGCCTCCTGATATCCACATTCATGCTTCTCAGTTTATTGGTCTAACCTAACTTTTCATTGTCTCTATATGAATCTTTCAAAGAAATTGGAATTCTAATTTGTGCTCATGCTTCTGTTTCTTTTCTCAAGCTGTTTACCCAATTGGAAATTGTGATCTCCGTCCTTCTCACCTATTGCATCCCCAAGCTTCCATCCCTAAACACATATCCTCCACAAAACCTTCCTAGAGATATCCTCCCTCCCTTAAATTGTATAACTAATCTCATCTCTCTGACTACATTATATTTTCCTTGAAATTTCATCTTTATATTTCCTTTTGTATTTAGAACAGTACTTTGTACATAGAAAGTGCTGCATAAATATTTGAATAAGGTTACCTCACTTCCAAAATGCAAACACAAAAAGTCAGAACTGATCTTAAATCAACTAGAGCAAAATGGTTAATAATGTTTGAAAACACCATTTGGAAAGTCCTTTACAAATACTTGGTAATGGCTTTTGTAACTGTATAGAAGCCTGGCAAGACCTCCCTAGCAGTAAAAAGCAATAAAGAATGGCCAACAGAAATGGAATATCAAGTATGTGTTGCTGTCATATGGTATAGCACTGAGAAGCTGAATAAATTTGATGATATAAAGAAAACTAGGTAAGTCAGAAATAAATGTTTCTAGTGAGACAAGCAGTAAAACATTAAGTGTCTACTGGATAACTTCATTCCCAATGCTAAGACCAGTGAAATAATTTCCAATGTAGTATCTTGTTACAGGAAATTTTGCTAGAGTAAAAATAGGCACTGGTATAGCTTTGAAAATTTTATTTATGTATCTATTCATCTGTTATACATTTACTTCAATACCAGTTATTTATTTTAATCTACTAAAATCATCTTATCTAAAGCTCATCTCTTGGAAAATCAAAGCGTTTTGTGAATTTTTCACAACACTTTGACCTGGAATACAATTTCACATTTATAATTATGGGGCCCTTGGTGTGAAAGAACTGTCAGCCATTCTTTTGATGCTGAATTGGCATGAATATAGACTTCAATTTTATTATTGTTCTTGAGACAAAAACAGTCTATTTTATGGTGATATATTAATGCCAGAATATGGAACCACAAATAAAAAAATAATCCTTATGATTGCCTTCATATTTATACACATCTACTGCGCTTTAATTTGAAGTTGATCAATTTTTAAAACTTACTAATGAAATCTCTCTTCAGCTTAAAATAAAATGCCTCCAATGAATTGCTAATTCCTACATATATCAAAACTTTAGTTAGACTTACTGGGACATTTTTCCCTATCTCTACTAAATTCTCAAGTAATCTATGTATTTTTTACATTTTTTCCATGAACTTACTTGGCTTTACAAAAAATAATTTCAAGTGAGCCTAATTTTGTCCACGGAATTCAAAGATAAATAAAATAAAATATGACCCTGTCATTGTAGATCTAAGAGAAAAAAATTATGCCAAACACATTTTCACCTCTCAGAATTTCTAGATCCTGGTAACATCTTCAGAGAATAGGTCTACATAAACAAACATTTTTACAAGTGATCCTATCTCCTGTGCTCCAGTTATGCTTCTCAATTCTTTATATCCACTTTTAGGGTCTATGTTAGTGTTAAAATCATTTAAAGCATCCAGGAAATTCAAGTTCCCATTAATTCAATAAATTATGGTATAACTTCCCAGAAAAAGGGGAAGATTTTTTAAAAATTATTTCTCAAGATGATGAAACTTATACTGGGAATAGAGTAACAGGAAATGGACTAAATCAGCTTTGAAAAAAAGCTGTATTTGATTTCTTGAAAAAGTAGTCTAAATGCATTTTTACCTTTTTATTCTTATTTTTAGAAATAAGATTTGTACACCATTCTTTCTGATTGCACATTTACATACAACTGTTCAAAGTACCACTTGCTCTGAAAAGAAAGTGATTGCTTGATGGTATATACAAGGAAAGACATCTTTCATATATTTATAAATTTTATTTCCACTTGTAAATATTGTCAACATTTAAAGCCAAGTTAATGAAACACCAATGAGAAAAGCAAAGCTATTTGTTTTTTCTTTTACATAGAACTGTGTTTCAGAAGGAATGCTATTTATATCAAGCACTTTTAAGTATTTTAAAATATAGTCATGCTCAGATACACTTGAAAGAGTCCCAAAATCAAAACTGTCTCATGATAATGAGTAAGCTACAGTTTAAAACATGAAAATAGCCATACAATATTTTAGTGAATTATTTTATTTTTTATGAGTACTTTTTTATTTATCCTTAAATGAATGCGTAACTTTAAAAACATCCATCAGAACTCAATGTTATTTCAATGAATGTATGAATAATGTGTAAATGAATATATAGATGACCGAAGTTAAATTTGGCTATTCATTCAAGAAAAAAGCAGTGTCAGTGGATATTGGGCATTATCATTTGATTCATGCTTATTTTTTCAGAAGTTTATAAGCAAGTGAAAAAAATCAGAGTTAGCAGGGAACACAAAGTAAACAATAAATTAATTAATTAAAAATAAAGAAAACCTATATATTTCTAATACATATGTATAACCATGCCAGAGATTCACTAGCCATATGGCAAAATTATAACATTTAAAACTAGAGTGTCAATTGCACAGGTGACAGTTTACCTGCCCCCTCCAAACCTTAAGTCAGTTAGGCCGTGATCATAAAACTCTACATCATGATCACTGGTCTTGGCAACAGAAACAATTTTTAAAGGTTATTTCCAAGCTAATCTGGGTAGTTCCCCAGAAATTTATGTGATGAATCTCATAAACAATTGATATGTCAAACTACTTACAAGATTATAACCATCGAAGCCTAAATTTAAATCTCTTCTTAACAAAAGAGACATTTTGAAAACTATTAACTGATAGATTTTACATCCTGTGAGACTCTAAGAATTTAGAGGGCTCTCACACTTATGTTCATTAAAGATGCCTCAACAAAACTCCCTCTTTAACATGATTTTGAGGCTTCCCTAATTTTCTAGTAAAAAAGAATATTATAACAATATATAATGTGTTTTGAAACTGACAGTGTTCAGAACTTTGGAGCCAGAAGAGGCAATATGTAATGCAGGTCTGTAACTGTTCTCTGAATATTACTAGTCTAAAAACAATGCTAAGAGCACATATTTAAGATTCTGTCCTCAATACGACCTGCAACTCAGTTTGCCAGGTAATAATTTTTCACGACATGAGTAAATAAAAGCACTGTTTCTCAATATTTTGTTATTTTAGGGTCTGTAACACATTCATAAAACAAAGAAAAATAATAATTTCTCTCTGCATTTAATTTGCATTGGTAGATTTTAATATTTCAATGTTAACTTCATCATACATTATTAATGCTATGAAGCAGAGAATAAAATGGTTAGATTTTGTCTGATTTTTTATCTTGCAGTCTTAAAAAATGACTTTGGTGGCTTCCTTCCAAGTTTGCAAATTACCTAAGTAAATGTAACTGGAGTTCTGTTTAATATTGCATTAGAAAATGGACTGGATTAAAAGACAGGTAAAAATTGACCTCTTTATAGGTCTTCTGTAATTGATAAGTTAAAAATAAATCAGTTTCTTCTTGGGAATACAGTATCTTGGAAATGGATCCAAGAAAACTATGGCTTTATGTTAAGTAACTGTATTTCAAGCAGGACCTACAAACAAAAAGCAAGAAAAAAAAATTAAAATATTTTTTGGCAAAAAGTTTCTACATAAATATTAGTCTTTAGTCTCAAATTACAAAAAATATAGATTATATTTAAACAAAATGTGTATTAAAATCAATCCAAGTTTAAAACATGAATCAGAGAACTTAAAAATTCAAAATTATGCTAACATATAAGTAAATTAAAGAAAATTTAAGTAAAAATATGTGAGTATTTTAACCCACTGGATTTTGCAACTAATCAGTTTTTAAAAGCTGCTATGTTATTTACTTTTGCAGGCCTTAAAATAGTTACAATACTACTCGTATTTTAACCATTGGTTTCTCTGCATTTTAAATTTAAACTTCAAGTTACTGAAGTGCAAAAGATTCTACTGAATTTAGTCAGACTTCTTTTGATTTTTGCTCATGGTAGATTTTATAAGTAAAGATAGCCAACCCAATAAACCAAGTTGAACAGGGCAAAAGCTGTTGGGAAAAATATTCTCGAATAAGAGTCAATTTTGGCAATGCGTATATGTATCCTTCCTTCCCTCCAAGATCCTGTTCTGCAGTCTTCAAAGCAACAGAAGAAGCTGGCACAATCTTTTCCCTCCAAACACTGGTATCCATAATCATCATCTTGCGGCACAGAAACATTATTCATTGGAATCAGAGTAGATCCAGGGTGGAGACCAGGAGACATCTGAGAAAAATAATAAATGAATTTTTGACACTAAAAAAGGAGCATAGGAGAGATAAATTTTCTCCCTTAAGGCAAATTCTAGGAGACTGATATGTAATGAAAATAATCTTGATTTCAAAAAATCAGTATTTTCAACTGGAACATATTTTTATATTATAATTTACTTTGCAACAGAACATGAGTTAAATTATATTACGCAGAAATGAAATAGCCCGGAAAAATAAAATATATTTTACACTTTTAGAGAGTTAACCTACCAAATTATTATTTATCACAAATCTAATAACATAAAAATGAACTGTATATTCTATGATATTTTACACTAAAACATTAACAGTGCTACATGTCTTTTTTTTTTTGCTGTTATATGTTATTTACTTTAATAAAAATGAGATAAATAGCAAATAAGACATTTTGATAATGCAAAACGTTTGACAAGCTGTGAATGAACAAAAAAAAATTATTGGCGATGTGAAGCACAAGGTATCACTTTTGGGAAAGAGGATGTGCAGGAATTAAAAACTCAGAATTGGGAACAACTGGTGTTCAAATTCTACTCATTCTACCAATGTAGCTGTCTTCATAGCTGGAATTATATTAGCACCTAATTTCTGTGACAGCTATGATAAGTGTATTTCACAGCTGATGTAAAAGTATCAATGCTCCATCATGCTCAGTAATAATAGCTACTATTATTAGCAGTTTTATTTGGAACATGTTAAATTAACTTTCTATAATACTTGATTTTGAATAATACTTAAATAATTAAAAAGTGAAAGTATTATACATTTGACAAAGTTAGAATAATATAGAACATTAAAGCAAGCACCGACATCAAACTTGTGCCTAATTTCTAGCTTTGCCCAGTAAAGTTGTATAAATGTAAACTGGAAATACGACTGTTCATTTGTTACTATGTTTTCTTCTGTACAAAAATGGTGATAAAAATACTGTAGATTTGTTTTATTATTAAATGGGTTGATGGACATAAAACATGAAGCAAAATGTTTGAAACATAGCAAGTAATCACCTGCCAGTAGGTAACACCACTATTGTTGTAATTGCTACTGTTTATTCCTGATGAGGCTATATCACAGTTGATCATAAAATTCATGCTAAGATAAAAATACTAACAATAACAATAGAAACAACGACAAAGTCTTAGACCACAGAAAAATGTTACTGTGACATTAATAAATTAATGACTACTTTAATAAACTCACAAGTAAAATATAAAGATTTCTTTCAGTTTTCGTAATTCTTCATTTTTCAGGACTCCACATATCTTGAGGATTATCTTAAGATGGAAATCTTACAACTTTTTGTAATGAGCAATTTACTATCTAAACACTAAATATAGTACCAAATTTATAAAAATGTTTTTTTAATTTCTATTTTTAAAATTTTTTAATTTTTATTTATTTTATTGCATTTTCAGTTTTGGGGTACCTGTGAAGAACATGCAAGATTGTTGCATAGGTACACACGTGGCAGTGTGATTTGCTGCCTTCCTCCCCATCACCCACATCTGGCATCTCACCCCTTGCTATCTCTCCCCAAATTTAAACCAGATCTTACAGCCTTTCTAATGCAAATGTTTGATAAATGTTGTCATTCTAAATTTTGAAATAGATCAACAAAATTAAATATTTTATAAAAAACATTTTTACAATTATAAACTAAAGTTTAAAATATCTTGCAACTTTAACCTATGCTCATATCCATTTCGTTTCTAAAGGGAAACATAAAATCTAAGTCACCAAATATTAAACTTCAGTAGATGCAAAAATAATCAAATATTCACATTTAGTAATATTTTTAAAAGATTAAAATATCATGCAGGTCACAATATTCCTATTAGAGACAAAATGTGCACCTTGAAGATAAGGAGAAATGCTATAAACACAAATAAGTTCATGATTAAACTTGCTTAGCTATGTCATAAAAAGCAGAGGCAGTATCTTATTAAATGTTAATGACAGATCTTTTGAGGATGGAGCTTGGGGATAGTTGACTACATTCCTAAATTTTTATGGAGCACTAAAAACATGTAAAAAAAAAAAAGGGGGGGAGAGAGAGAGAGAGAGAGAGAGAGAGAGAGAGAGAGAGAGAGACAAATTGGTATTCGTTTCCTTGTCACTTGACACTTGAATAGCATATGCTCAGATGCTAATCAGAATGAAAATTAATGTTTAAAAATTGTTAGCAGGCAATTTGAAGATTATGTAGTAGAAAACACATTCCATATATGAAGCAGCATTATCATAAGTGGAAATACGGTGTGTTTTTCAGAGGATATTACTTGTTCATGAGATAAATGATTAAATTTTTAGTGCACTAAAATGAAGAAAAACTGCAAGGTGGTTTACTTAAAAAAATGGACTAATTTCTGGTGAACAGTATCATGGAGAGTTTCTGTTGCAAAGACATTTTAAATTTGCAATTTTCTGGATTTTTCTGCTCCTACTCCCATCCTTTCCAAACTCAAGTTCATGAACTGGAAGAAACTACACTTCAATGAATGATGAAAGTAAACAGAAATGGACTTTCTACATGTTGAGAAAAATAGCCAAAAAACTAACACAATACCAATAAAATAAAATGATGATAAAATCCAGATTTCTGACCTGGAAACCTCTGAGAAATTAATCAGAAAAATATATACAGTCCAAGTCTTATATATCTGAAGTTCAACTATTCTACCCATCTTAATGTCTCAAGTATAGACCCTGTTTCCCCTCAAAAAAGCAAACATTAAAAAACAATACATCAGTTAAAGCAATTTAAAAAGAAACAACATAATTGAATAGAATATACTACTTTAAATGAAATAATTTTTAAAATATACATTTTTAAAATTTTAAAAATTATTAAGAATATAGCTGAGCTTACTATTTTGAGAAATTCATCCCATTTTCACTATTAAGAATATAGCTTTGTCTAGTTAAACATTAGTAAAATATATTTAAGCACCAAGTTATACTAATATCAAATAAATATTAAGTGATAAATCAGCATTTACAGATAAGTGTTATTTATATCATCTGCTAATATCTTTAAAATTATTAAATATTAATAATATGAATAGCAAATACTGTTTGATGATTATATTTTAAAATACTGACTATATACTATTATTAATTTCCCATATAAAATGTTGCACCTGAAAATGCTAAGCTAAGCACTCTTTACCCCTCCTTCACAAAATACTGTTTAAATTGGGGTGTTCCAAATTAGAGATTATCCCATCAGCATTAAAAAATCAACAGGAGGGGAGGGGGATCCAAGATGGCCATTTAGGAACAGCTCATGATTGCAGCTCCCAGTGAAAGTGCATAGGGTGAGTGGACGCCACATTTTTATTGCCCACGGACTAGGAAATTCCCAGGCAGAGGTGCTCCATGGTCGCCAGTGCGGCTGTTTCGGCCAGCACGGCTGTGCCAGCCGGCACCGCTGCTTTGCCCCGCGCAGCTTCTTTGTCGGCGCCCTGGAGCAGCGGTTCTCTGGTTCTCCGGATCTCCGTACAAAATACACCGGTCCGGGTGCCCTTTTGGCTGGCGATTGGAGCCACGGGAAGTCGCCCATTCGTCTGTTTAAAAAGGGAAAAAAAAAAAAAAAAAAGAAAAAGACACCAAGGAAAAAAAAAAAAAAAAAAAAAAAAGCACCACAAACCTCAGTGCCGCTGTTTAAGCAAGCACAGTGAGTGGCAGCAGGGGAAAACAAACAGACCCCGGTGCCTCTTCAACAGGTGACTGGGACACAAACTTAAAAAAGGAGCTGAGGCAGGGAGCCAGGCGATCAGGCTTGGCTGGTCCCACCCCCACAAAAGAACAGCAACCAGAAACTCTGGATTGAGACTTTCACAGAAAGCGCAGCTGAACTGGGGACGGTCCAGCTCTGCGGGGGAGGGGCGTCCGCCATTACCGAGGCAGCCCGCCAGGACGGAGGTAGTCGGCCAATGCTGAGGCAGCCCACCGTTGCCAAGGCAACCCGCCATTGCTAAGGCAGCCCGCCGTTGCCAAGGCAACCTGCCACAGCAGAGAGACTCCTCCAGAGGTGGGCCACCATTGCCAAAGCGGTTCTAACTACACCCATATAAACAGGACTGCAGGGAAGTTCACTCGGCAGCAGGGCGGATCCCATAGCAGCTCAGCAAAGCCTCTATAGGTCGACAGTGACTAGGCTGCCTCCTTGCTGGGCAGGGCAGGTCTAAAGGAAAAAAAAAGAGAAGGCGGCAGCATAACGGAAACTCATAAATAAAGCCCTAAATCCCTGGGACAGAGCACCTGGAAACAAAAAGCAGTTTATGAGTTCTGCTGCAGCAGACCTAAATGTACCTGCCCAGCAGCTCTGAATGAATAACAGAGCTCACAGCTCACCATTTGAGCTCCTATAAAGAAGAGACCGTCTCCTCAAGCAGCTTCCTGACCCCTATATATCCAAAGAGACACCTCATAAAGGAGAGATCAGGTTGACACTAGGCGGGTATCCTTCTGGGACAAAGATAGCAGAAGAAAACTGGTAACAACGCTTACTGTTCAGCAGCTGCTGCAGGTGA